>NC_085005.1:15417175-15493587 GCF_963854185.1 Sardina pilchardus | reverse complement strand
CTTTTCCTCCTCCTCTTCATCGTCGCCGTTGTCCTCCTCCTCCTCCTCTTTGTTGGTGATATGCATGGCTTCATTACTCTTGTCTCCGCTGCCTGCCATTCACAGCTATGCAAGGTATGCCTGTGTGAACTCAGCTGGAATGGCCTTCTGCCATTATTGTGGTTAACATGCTCTTACTCATATAAACAGATGGCTCTGAAGTGCTTTAGGGAAGAAATGAAAAGTGCCTTTTAACATTTCTGCACAGGCACTCTGCTGCCACGGTTACCGTCGGAGCCAGGGATGACACTACTCACATTAAAGATCGAGAAGATCGGACTGAAGGATGCAGGGCAATGCATTGACCCTTATATGATTGTCAGTGTGAAAGGTACAAACATTCACTCAGAATAGGAATGTGCGAATCACAACAAAGTCCTCGTAGATAGATGAGTGTGCTCGATATATGCAATGTGAAAATAACACGTAATGTCTATGTTAATGTGCTATAGCACAAGAAAGAAACAGATCATCATGTGGTTTGGGTAATGTGAAAAGAACACGCTATACTTGCATTCAGAGGGCTGTTTTGAAAGTTGCTTTTTCTTCTGCAGATCTGAATGGTGTTGATGTGAATCCAGTTCAAGACACGCCAGTTGCTTCTCGGAAGGAGGACACATATATTCACTTCAACATTGACGTTGAGATCCAAAAACACGTTGAAAAACTACCAAAAGGTGAGAAATCATACCTCCTGCAGGATTCCCAGAATTCTGTATACAAAATGTATGTACTGGAAAGACATTTTGAATGTGTTAAGATATACTTCTATGATTTTAGGGGCAGCTATCTTCTTTGAATTCAAGCACTACAAACCCAAGAAAAGGTTCACCAGCACAAAGTGTTTTGCCTTTATGGAAATGGACGAGATCAAACCTGGCCCCATTGTGATCGAGTTGTGAGTATTGATTGTACCCTTTATGTGGAATGTCATATAAGGTTGTAGGTAGCCTACTTTTAACTGAACACCTTAAACGTGAGCAGCACATGAGAATCAACGAAAATCCATTCACATTTTTTTTTTTCTGATTTCATCTAACGACCAGGTACAAGAAGCCAACTGACTTCAAAAGGAAGAAACTCCATCTCTTGACGAAGAAACCACTCTACCTTCACCTCCATCAGACTTTGCACAAGGACTGAGCTCCAGCAAAAGAGCATGTGGGACATCAAATAGCATATCAACACGCCCACAACATGGAAATGGTTTTCAAAATACCTACAATTTTTTGTTTTGTTCTTTTTTTGGTTCATCACCTCCAATCTCAGCAATACGATATCTACTGTTTCACAGACAGCTCTGCAAGACGAAGGGCCCAGAAACGGAGTCGCAGACAGGCGCTACAAACCTGACGTGTGGTCATCAAATTTTGGTTTTCATCGTTGTCGCATGTCCTCTGAAAAAAAAGGAGATGTTAAGTCACCTTAGCAACCACTTTCATCTCAGTAGTCTTCCTTGTGCGCTCCTTAGGAGAACTCGAGGTTGTTGTGTTTGCGAGAATAAAATGAAGTTGAACGTATCCAGTACTTTCTTTGAGAGTTCAAAGAGAGCCATGGCATTTAAAAAAAAAAAGAAAGAAAAAAATGCCATTTTGCATTAAAGGGCTTGAGAGTCTGCATGACACTAAAATGGGTATACTTTTTGTTTAACTATTAATGTGCCGTTTCTATCATATGAAGTGGTTAACCCCAAATCTTTAATCATGCTGTCCACATCTGTGTTGTATTACTTGACGTTTGATTTTAGATTTTATTTTTGTAATATCAGAAATACAAGGCTAATGGCTGACTCTGCTAAAGTTTGGTGCATCTGATTGTGTGTGTGTGTGTGTGTGTGTGGTATGAGTGAGTGATGTTACGTTCATCTGCAAGGATGATCCAGATTGTTGTAATATGCTTTGGCAGAGTGGGCTTGATGACCGTTGACTATTTACACTGCTTTCATTTCTAATAAATGACAATGCTGCTTGACCCTTTCGCTTGTCTTCAAGTAAGAATTTGAAACACTGGAAAGCACAGCTAAGCACATTAGTGAAATAAGGAGACAAACCCGATGTGTCACAGCAGTGCTCGCCACGGTTACACTTATTTACAATGCATTTGAAAATGTTCCACTTCATCTTTATTTAAAGGTAAAAAAAAATACATTATTCTTAGTTTCCCTTATTCCTGAATTACCAAAGATAGCCATGAGAAATCAACTGGAGCCTTCACAGGTTGTTATATTTTAATGTACAAAAATCTGTTCTATAAAACGCCCCCACACAGCACACTCCAAAGAAAGGACTCGCATGCTGAAATGCTTCTGTATTAGCCCACGTGGGCATGGCCACCTCCAGATCAGTAAAACTACCAACACTTGCTGACTATGTACCTGAGTTACTGCACATTTAATGAAGCGTTAACACAAGCAGCTTGTTTCCTCGGCTGATTATGTGAAAGAGAACAATAGAGCAATTGTTTTTTGCACAGGTGATTTGAATAATTTTATATACATCTACAGTCAAGGCAATGTACAGGTATTTGTCAATATGACAGCATGTTGGTCTTCTCTCTTCGAAAAGAAATGACAGGAGCATTATAAAATCTCAACACAACAAAATCTAAAACAAAACATAAGCTGGCCATTAAATCAACATTGCAGATGCAAACATGTATATACTGTTTTTGAATTTGCATTTCGATTGGAGCAGAAAATGCCGGTTTGAATTAAACTTTATATTAAAAACAGACTATGTCTACATTAACAGAGGATTGTGTGTGTGGTACCTCGCATTGCTGTATAACTTAGAAATCAGTGGACATATCAAAACTTGCATTTCATCACCACCAGATCTACACAGGGCACCTTGAAGTTCTTCACGTTTAAGCTTGAGGCTGGGGCAAGTGGACGATGCATAAAGTGCAGCCTGGATCGAATAGTCTTTTTGTCCCTGTAATACCTAAGCATTTCCACAGGAAACCATACTTGTGAAAAAGAAAAGAAAACAAAAACAAAAACAAAAAATAAACTCACTTACTTTCAATGTGTCCTATGTTCTTAAAACCTCAAAAGAAAAGAAAAAGAAAAAGAAAACGTAGGCATACATTTAAAAATGTGTTATTGCACAATAGGCCACACTGAAGTAGCTGTCCACTCTTGCCATCATCCAGAGTGTTGCAAGTTTTACAAATCCAAAACCACAGAACTAGATCTGCCTTTTTATGATGCTTTAATTGAGTATTTTTTATGGGTTTTTTTGTGGTATGCTTAAGTCTGTTCTTAAAACTAGACTTTTTTAAATCCAGCAGCGATGGGGCTGCCGGCTCGTGGTCGTGGGTCGGTCAAGGGTCAAGAGCCATGGAGGCGGAATCCTGCTGGGCAGGAGGAGCCTGTTGGGAAGAGTTGTCCGTTTTAGCGCTGTTGTCCGAGCGAAGGTCTCCCTGGCTGTAGCCAAGGGGTGGTGGAGGTCCGCGGAAGTCCCGCTCGCCGTGTGGAGGAGGCGGCATCATGCCAGGGTGCGCCATTGCACCGTGGGGTGGCATGGCTCCGTGTGGGGGCAGCATGGCTGCAGACGATGGGTGGCGTGGTGGGTATGGGTAGTCTGGTCCGTAAGCAGGTCCCATGGGTGGATAGTCGCGCATCGGTGGAGTAGGGCCTCGCACTAGACAGAGAGAGAGAGAGAGAGAGAGACCATGAGATCCATGACATGAGGAGGCCAACGCAGAACATGCAGTAAACTGCTACACACACACACACACACACACACACACAGTAAACTGCTACACACACAAACACAAATGGCCTTACTGAAAGGTGGAGGAGGTCCGTAGCCGGGTCCAGGCATGGGACCAGGTCTGGGTCCGTAGCCAGGTGGTCCGAAATGCTGATCCGGGAGAGGTGGTCCGTAGCGTGGTTCATGAGCCATGGGTCCAGGGGACCTCATGGGCGGGTGCCCATTGGGTCTCATCATGGGAGGCAAGCCGTTGGGTGGGGCAGGCCCCATGGGAGGGCGTCCGCCTGGAAGTGGTGGTCCATGGCCCTTTGGAGGCATGGGACCAGGGGAGTCCCTTATCGGAGACACAAGCAAGGATCCTGGGCCCTGGGACTTGGAGATCTGTAACAAACACATGTTTTGTTACACACAGATCGCTGACGGGGAGAATTTAGATCCAGGGTTTTACACTGCTGTGCCCCTTCTCATGGGTCCGTGCCAATTCAACACCAATTAGACATGCAGGCAATGTGAGAGAAACACACCATGTAGCCCATCACAGTGAGTAGAGTTAGACCCCATACAAAATCACAATGACACCCAGTCAGTCCAGACTGTGATCTTCAAAAATGAGCAAGATTTCAACAAAGCCTCAGCCCCCACAAGCCTTTCTTGTACAATTCAGGGGGCCAGAGGCGTTATTGAACAGAGGGAAAGCTGGATGTGTAAATATGTGATTGTATGCCATGTAAGACAATTTTCAAGTTCATTAGTTCGGTGTAAGAACATTTTCAAATTCATTAGTTCGGTTACACTTGTACAAGGGAAATAAAAAAAGCATCTGTGGAACACCTTCTAGCCATCAGCATTATATGCACGAAACCAACCTCCGCCGGTTTTAGGTGCGTGCCGTGCACACCAGCCCACACACATACACACACACAGCCTCCGTCCCCACACACACACACACACACACACAAAGACTGCGCCCCTGGGTTCAGCCCTTCATACTCACTGCATCAGGTGCCTCTGTGGAGGCCTCAGCCTCAGCCTCTACTGGCGCTGGGGCTGTTTGCTAATAGGCCAAACAGCCCCCCAAGGAAACAACAGGAAAGATACGCATGACTGAAGGCCCCAACTGTTTACCAAAACACAAACCCACCCCCCGCCCCCCTTGAATAGAACCGTCAACTGACGAGACTCTCGATCAGTACTCACCGATCCATCCGGAGATGAGGTGCGTGGAGCATACATGTCTGCAGAGAGAAAAACGAGGACTTTTAGAAGGTGACAGGAAAGGCCGATTAAACAGGATGTAGTAATGTCCATGTGACGATAGGATGGGGATAGAAAATAGGAGAGATGTGATACGCACCATGTCGAAGGGGCGGTGCGTAGCCGTGGTCGGCATAACGTCCGTGAGGATCAGAGGGGGGTCGAGGTCCTGGGAGAGAAACTCGATTTAGGATTCATGTCTTTCCACCACAACCCAATAACATGCTCCTTGTTTTGACTTGAGTGTCACAATGTCATATGCATGCACACACGCACGCGCACGCGCACACACACACACACACACAGTCAAAAAAAATGGCACATGCGCGCATCACTAATCGCAGAAGAGACATAACATGCAAGTTAAGACAGGCATCAGATCTGGGCAGAGACTAACAAAGACAGGAAGTGGGTAAAGGATAGGCCTCTCCAACCCGCTGTCATGGATACAGAATCATAGGGGAGAGAAAGGGGACAGGGAGACAAAAGGGACAAGTAGAACGAACACACAGGAAGGAATGGCTAACAGAGCCTCAAGTGAAAGTTGAGTAGAGAACAGAAGGGAATGAATCCTGGGAGGGATCAAAAGGAAACAGTGGAGATGGTGAATGGACAGAATATGAAGAGGTGCAGCAGGGGTGACATCATCGGGGGAGAAGGGTGGCAACGAGGGCCTGAGGAGAGCGATGGACTGAGGGGTCGGTGCGAAGACTCCACCGCAAGGACGGAACTCACCCAGGGGCTCGCCGCGTCGTCCAACAGGGGCAGAGGGGGGGCGGCCGGGCCCGTCGATCATTGGAGGGGGGGAGGGGGCACCTCCACTTACAGGAGAGGGCCCATACGAGTCTCCTGTTTGAACCAGATTAACCATGCAATTCAACCGCCAAATGCAACACGCACACACACACACACCTTGCTACTTATAATGCCACTGCACTCCAAGGCAAAGTTAGAAAGAAAAAAAAAGCCTTGTCGTCACAATCCTACTTTTGGTTAAATGTGTGATAAAAAGAAGCAGGGAACACAAATGCAAGTACACAAGGCCATTTACCTGACTCGTTCTCTGCACTATCAACTAAAAACAATGACAGTAATCAACTAGATTGCCACATGACATGTTTTTGCTACACCCAGGAGCGTAGCAAACAAACTTATCTCATACAATACAGCCATGAAAGGGTGCAAAGTAGTGCAATCAGAACAGTCATATCAAACATACCTCTACTAATATAAAGCTTTATGAACCTCTGCATATGTGTGAGTGTGTGCGTGTGTGTGTGAGAGAGTGTGTGTGTGTGTGTATTTCTCCTGCAGGAACAGGAATCTTACCTCTCCTCAGTGCGTGGTCGGCGTGGACAGAGGTGGGCTTTGGTAGGCTCCTGTACTTCTCATGTATCCTCTCCTCACTAACCTGCAGACTGCATTAAGATTTGGTATTTAGTTAGGTCAGCCAAGCAGGGTGCTTCTCAGATGCCCATATCACATCCCTCACAGACACACTTATGCACACACAGAGACACACACACACACACACAGGGGTACTCACCTCTGGCGGAGGCGAGCCGACTCGCGTTTCTCCTCAGTCAGAGCTCGCTCAGCTGCCCGAGCTGCCAACTGTAGGCCCAAAAAGAAAGCCATTTCAGTACACCGGAAAGACACAAAACCAAACAAACCAATTCTAGAGATAAAGTCACTCATAGGTAAAGAATATTATCTATGGTTTGTCACAATAGTTCTAGTTTAAACTGGTTTCAAGGTATCGATGAACTTATTAAAGTTGGGTATCATTTCCTACAATCTTACCCAGTTGTCATGGGACTTCTTCTCGAGTGAGGAAATCTGTGGTTAGGAAGAAGAAAATGTCAGTGAATCTCAATCTTATTAGAATCGAACTAATCTAGAAACAGTTCAGCAGAACCAAGGGCTCACCAGATTCTTGTTGAAACGCTCGGTCTTCTCCATCTCCTCCTCGATCTCCTGGATACGCCGCTTGTGGATCTCCACTTCCTCCGCTGCTTTGAGGGTCTTTTGGTCGACCTCGGACAGCTTGCTCTCCTTCTCCTTCCTGTCAAGCTCCTCCCGAGTCAACTTCCTGCGAGACGACGAGAGATGCGTGAGCTTAACACTACTGCTCACTGAAAACAACAAAGTCGCAGGGGACAGAGCCCAACACAACACTAAGAAAATAGCCATTATTATATAACATCATTCAACCCCACTGCTTCAATTGGTCAGAACGCTCTAAATTTTCCAAGACTATGCTAAACTGATGCTGATACTAAGGAGCGTCATGTTAAACCAAGACCAACTCGAATCTGCACTCTGCACCTATGTAGCATAAAGCTAACTGTGTCAATAGGAAAATGTACCACTTTCGTCACTATTTTGTCACTATTTCTATTGGTCAGTGTGATCCCCGTTGTTTTACTCACTGGTGCAAAGCGCTCTCCTTCTGCTGGTACATCTCGCTCATGATCTCGAGCTTCTGCTGCAGGGTGTTGTGCTGGCTCTCCAGCTGGCTCTTGGCATTCTCCAGCTCAGAGCGGTCGTGCTCCAGCTTCTGGACTTGCTCTGGTGGAGGGTCAATGGAAAAGTTGAAAACCGTTACATCAATGTCATTAAACGGACATAAGTTCTAAGATGTTCTAACATACGCAGTTAAGGATTTACCCTCAAGGCTCTGCCTGATCTTCTCCTCCTCAAGCATCTTAGTCATGAAGCGGTTTCGCTCATCCTCAACAACAGAAAGAGTGGCTTTGACCTGCACATGTTGTAAATTTAGAACATTAGCACAACAATCATACACTGACTTAAATTCTTCCAAGAAAATGAGGTGCTGCTACAATGCTAGCTAAGACTAGGCACTTACCCTTGAGACATCCATCATTGATTTGATGTGGGCCTTCATGGCCTCATTCTTCTTGGCTGAAAATAAATAATGGCCATTTAAATGATGCTGACACAATAATTATGGCTGGTGTTGTTTGCATTGTATAGTAATGCATTAATAGTGGCTCATGACAACTCAACTTACCAGCGGTGTTACTGCCATTCGCCAAACCCTTGTCCCCATGAGAATCATCAGCCTCGAGGGCCTCCAGAGATCTCAGCTCAGCCATGCAGTCAGTCATAATCTACGCAACACAGTACAGGACAGCAGGTTATTTCACATATGCCACTGTTGTAGGACACGGTCCCTAGCTGTACACCCAATAGCACCATTCGTTCTGGATGAAGACTAGCATTAGCATCAACCCATAGTGTAAACAAGCATTAGCTCCAGCGCTGGCACCAGTCTTCCACTAATCAGTGCCGTTTACTGCCAGGGGACCAAGGCCTCATTTTCTCCAAAAACGGCTGTCATTTCAATGAAAACATTTTGCTTAATCATTTAACTGTTTTGTTCATTCTTCTGTGCTGTGCTGTCATCTGTGTTGAGTTCACTATTATCAGCACAGTCACAGACAGTGGAGTTACCACATCCACTTTAGCCATTTCAACAGTAGCTTTGAAGTAAAACTGACTGCACACCAATGGCAACACAAGCTGCATAGCCTACCAGGGGAAGAGGTTTTATGACTTTCAATGAGGAAAATTGCGAAAGGTGTGTTGAGAAAGAGAGCGAGAGAGAACGTGTCACTGTTCCAAGTGTTAGTAGTACTTCACACTGTGAGGACTCCGGCCCACTAACCCTGAGGCTGAGAAATATCAGCTCTTGCAGAGGGTAAGGATAAACCTACTTTGGCTTAACATTAGGAAGCAATCCACTTACATCAATCTCGTTTTCCTTCTGTGCCAGAGCATCTTCCAGTTCTTTCTGGGATCTCTGGAAGACCCTGATCTTCTCATTCAGGTCTTTGTGCTTCGCTTCCCATTCCTTGAGGTCCCGTTGCAGCTACACAGATGGAAGGGAAAGACAGTGAGACACACACAAGGAAGATAGGCAAACCATCTGCAGAAAAGGCACTCTGCCATCTACAGTACAGTCAACTTACAGAGTTCTTCAGCTCTTTTAATTTGTTATTTTCTTTCTCTGAAGCCTTCATCTCTGCTTTCAAGGCATCCTCTCGGAGCTTTGACTCATCCATTAGAATCTGGACCTAAAAAGGACACATACAATTATTGAAAATGATTAGAAAAACTTGGATTACCACAGGCCACAGTGAACACTCTATGCAGGTGAACAGAGTGGGCATTTGTGAGACAAACCTTTGCCAGCTCTTTCTGGTACGACGTGATGCTCTGCTGGAGTGACTCCACTGTCTGGTTGGACTTTGAAAGCTGTTGTTGTTTGACAGGACAAAGGGAGCATTCAGCAAGTGCTGTACAGTTACAGGTTGCAAAAAGTCTCATTTTCGGAGCGTTTTGGACAGACAGACTTACCATGTCCTTCATGGCATGTGTCTTCTTCTGCTCGGACTCCAGCATCTTTTCTTGCGTCTGGAGTTTCTCTGTCAAGACTTTTTGTTGTTCGCTTGTTTCTTTCATCATTTTCTGAAAGAGGTACCAAAATATGATGTTATAAATGACCTGTCGACTTAATTACATCATTATTAGTACTACTGTAATTGTTTTTGTTACCTTTAACTCTTTATTTTCTTGCAGTAATGATTTTTGGGACTGTTCAGAATCCTTTAGACGTTTTTCCCACTCTATTGCCTAGAGAGAGAATGACCGGAATTAATCAATAATAATAATTTTTTTTAAATGTGTCCCAGTGATGTATGAGCTTGCAGGAGGGGAAAAAGAGAACCATTTAAGAACATACCTGCTTTTTCATTTCAGCCATTTTGATCGCGGTCTCCGATTTTTCATGAAACATTTTCTTTATTCTCTCTGACAGCTGCTTTTCTGTTACTGGAGTGGTAAGATGCAACAAACAAATAAATATATGCAGAAAAAAGAAAATTCATTAATTCACTAAGTAATTCATATAATTCACATAAATTAATTTATAAGTGGACCAACTTACTTTGGTATCTTCTGCTCCTTACCTACAAAACAAATACAGAACACACATTAAAATCACACAACAAAACACATCATATTTTTAAATTAAGTGTACATAACCAGCTTAAAAGATTCATTACAGCAAGAATGGTCTTCCAGAAAAATGCAATAAGCGTGAGAATTCCAACAGCCAGTGTGGCCAGTACAGGCTCCCAGGGAAGTCCATGGAAATTTGGGCCTGGCCTCCAATGTTCGGGCAAGGTAGCTACAAGCTGGGTACACAAAAGGGCACACCTTCAGGATTAGTTACAATTCATTTGACGAGATCAACAACATTTCCTCTAATCAGCTCTGAAGTAAAGATGAATGAAATAACTGGGAAGCAGAGCTTTACCACCAGAGCCCCTTCTCCAGCCCTCCACCCACACACATCTGTCTCTAAACCTTTCAGAGCACTTGAGGGGCAGCCGTGGTGTACTGGTTGGCGCACCGGGCTTGTAACCGGAGGGTTGCCGGTTCGATCCCCGACCAGTCCACCATGGCTGAAGTGCCCTTGAGCAAGGCACCTAACCCCTCACTGCTCCCCGAGCGCCGCTGGTTGGGCAGGCAGCTCACTGCTCTGGGTTGTGTGATTCACCTCACTGTGTGTTCACTGTGTGCTGTGTGTTCACTAGTTCGGTTAAATTGGGTTAAATGCAGAGAACTGAATTTCCCTCACGGGATCAAAAAAGTATATATTCTATTCTATTCTATTCTAGCTGATGAAACTTTCCACAACTCAGTCTCTTCATACTGGACTTTTACCCCTGCATGTATGTGAGGGTATATGTAACAGGAATGCACTATAGACCACCGACAAACAATATTAGTAAGTGGATTAGACCCTGTAGCCTTCAAATGCTGCTTTGTTACCGCAGGCTTCATACTTGCAGAGGATTTAGTGTGCACCATATTGCACCACAAACATCCTGTCTCACCGGGCCATATAAGGAGGGAAGTAAATACACCAGGCCTTTGAAGGATTACAAAATGACAAAAACAGATAATACTCTCACCAGCTGTTTCTGGTGTTCTTAGATAACACAGAGTGGATGATCCACGGGATGAGGAAACTGAGGATCTAACTTACCGTTAGCTAATGTTAAACGAGCAAGGGCTAAGAATTTGCAATCAGAGTTTGCAACATCAGACGCCATTGTCCGTCGGTCATTGTACAATTAAATGAAATAATTCGGCGTCTAATTCTGCCAGATCAACAAAGCAACCCAATTAGTTAACTAAGGCAACGTTAGTAATTGAGCAGAGCACCAATCTAATTATTTAATGTAGCTAGCTAAATTACAGCTTAGCTTGTTAACCCTATCGGGTTAGGTAGCTAACTTGGTAAAACTAACAGACACCGTACTTACACCTACACTCAACGTGAACGTTACCGGTAATATGCATAGCGTATATTAATCGGTAGCAAGGGCATACTTACATCCTTCAGTCCTGATAGAAATACAACGTAAAATGCGGCGAACTCTTCCAGTCCAGGTAAAACAGAGGCAACACTTCCCTGCACAGCCATAGCTAATGTTACCGTTATCCGATGTGGCAGCTAAACTCGGCAACTTAAGACTATCAGCTTGCTACCATAAGCAAAATCGTTTTGACACTGCCAAATGTTGAAGTTAATTCTCTTCCCCTACCAGTATTGCGGTATATTGCGGAGAATACTGTGCACCTGGTGCCAAATATTTGCAAAAGCCGAAAGACGTTAACGTTAGCTACCAAGCTAACAGCAAAATGTCAAACTAGCATGTTAGCTAGCAAGCTACAAAACAACACATCTGACTACTCTAACACCAGGCTATCAGAACCATCCATATACTTGAATTCAGGTATATTCTTCTAGTAATAAACCGATCGTTCCCGTTGAGTGTCAGTCAGTACGCGGCAATGTTCTGGTGTGACAAACAACAGTGCTGGAACTGGATACACTGAACTTCAGCCTACTCTCTTGAACACGTCAACAATCTTTAACCCCGCTTTAACCTCGCTAGCCTTTCACGTCACATATTGCGCGACAGGGACTTTGCTGCCTATGGATTAAATACAGTATTCAAAGCAGCCTGCGCAAATGTCAAGAGTGCACAGCATGAGCATAGTATCATTTATTTCCATTGTGTAGGCAGTAGCCATCACAGCACATTAAACTATGTATGTTTCTTTTAATGCTGATGACATACACAATATCAATATTGTGGGGAAATTCTATGATGTTACCATTGATACTGGTCAACGCTTTTTTTCTGAGGACCTTCAATCATCAGTAGGCAAACGGTCATGATCATCCAATCAGAACACAAGCAAGCAAACATTGCACAAAAAGTAGCCACATGTATAATCAAGGAACCACAAACCATGAATTTCACTCACCATTTCAGCATACTGTCCCATATAATGCCAATACAGGGAAAAGTAGTGTAGAGTACTCCGCATTTCAGCAAAAACTGATGTGGAGCTAGTATCACTTTTAGGTCCATCTTCCTGGAAATCTGAAACGTGGCGGTCAACTGAACCTACAAATGTTTGCACAGAAAAAGATATTTAACCTACATTTTAACCAGAAGCAACATCCTACAATTTCAAAGGGTCCGTCACCAACCTGAGGACGGACGTTCCACCTCCCATGGTACGCCAAATTCCACGTCCAAAGGATTCTCCAAAATAGCCTGCGGACCTCTCTGGATTTCGTCTGGTTCCTTGGGGCTTGCCTGGCTGTCTTTGTTTCTATGTCCCCCATCCTCCTCAATGTCCAAGTCTGGACTGTGAGGCAGGCTGCCGTGGGTGCTTGGTTCTGATGTATGTTGGTGTTCCACTTTACCGATGTCACTGGGTTCATCAGGTTCCGTCACAGTAAAGTTGTTCACAGAGTCTTCCACAACCTCGTGCAGATCTGCTTCCTCTGTAACATGCACACTCATGATCAGCTGGTGACATTTATACACCTACGGTACTGTTCATATGCAAGCAGACAGATGCAAGTACACACAAACACACTCCTAACCTCTGACACATTGGACATAGTTAATTTTTAGGATACACAGGAATTATAAAATGTAGGCTTAAATGGCAGTGACTGTAACAGGGCAGTTAATATCTTTAGGATAATGTGTTTGTATCTAACCTGTGACAGGTTCATGTTGAGCTGTTGCGACCAGCGGCACACTGTCGCTCACTGTCGAGTATTTTTGTCTCAAGGTGAACGCCAGCTCCTGGAAGTCATCCAGAATGGCAGCCTCGTCGTCAAACATCCCGGTTTCCATCTCCTCCGGCTCAGAGTGCCTCTGTTCTCTGCTGTCCAGCATCTTTTCGATCTCGTCCAGGATCGAGGTCTCAGAGGCCTCAAGGATAGCCTCAAGGGTCCTCTCAATGTCCTCGCTGTTGTCTGTCGGAGGTAACCTGGCAGACTTCAGCTCCTGCTCGAGATCCTGAAACATGGCCTCAATCCGGATCAAGTGTTTCAAACTAAGAAACTTCTGAAAACGTTCCATGTCTTGCTCTTTGAAGTGGTCCCTGATCAGAGTTAATCTGAGAACACTGTCACTGTACTCTGGCTCATCTGGAATTGCAGTGGAACTCTCAGCATCTGTAGTGTCGGTTATGTTTTCTGCATCACTGGTACTACTTGATGATTCATCAGTAGTTGTAATATTTTCTGCATCACTAATACTACTTGATGACTCATCAGTGGGTGGTACTTCTGTTGTACCAGCGTCCGGCTCTACAGGGCTGAGAGCCGGTGGTGAAAGCACGTCTGGCACGGCTCCAGCTTCCACAGCCTCAGGGGTCAAGTCCACTTTCTCAACATCCTCCTGTGTGTTGGCGAAGTGTGACAGCACAGCGTTCTCATCTTCAAGTAACTCTTCATGATCCGGATCTTCTTCCAGATCATGTGGTTCCTCTTTGCCTTCAGTTGGGAGATGTGGCGGTTCAGTGGCCCAAGAATCAACGATGCCAGTCAATTCCTTTTTAGCCTTGGCTATCTGTTCTGTGACTTCGCTGTTGTATTTGAGCTCCGTCATTTTAGAAGAACTTTTAGCCTCTCCTGAACTCTCTGAAGGTACATCACTGGGCTGCTCAGGTGACTGAGTGGGGCCAGTTTCCTCATCTTCTTCCACTTCATCATCTTGAGAAAATGGTCCCTCTTCCCCAAAAAAGGATTCACCACCTTCTTCAAAAATCAGGTCATCATTCAGTGGTTTTTCATCTCCTGATTTAGCTGACTCGGGGACTTCTGCATCAACCAGAGATGGATCATTTGGTGCCGCTTCTTTTTCAGATGGGTGGTGAACATGCTTAATGCCCCTAGAATCCACTGTACCAGTTAACACCTTTTTAGTCTTGGTTAACTGCTCAATGATTTTTCGTTTTACCTCTGCAACCTTATCAGAACCTTCAGTATCTGTTGAATTTTGTGAAGGTGTCTCATTGGGCTGCATAGGTGACTGAATGAAAGCAGTTTTCTCATCTTCTTCCAATTCATCATCATCTTGAGAAGATGGTGCGTCCACAAAAATGGATTCACCTTCTTCTTCAAAGATCAAATCATCGTCCAGTGGTTCGGCATCACCTGGAACATCGGGGTTGGGAACCTGTGGATGAAGTCGAGAACCTTCGTTTGGTTCCTTTCCATCCTCGAATGACCGGTGTTCATGCTCAGTGCTCCAAGAATCAACAAGACTATTTATGTCCTTTTTCGCTTTGGCTATCTGTTCTGAGGTTTCTATGTCTGGTTTCAGTAGTGTAACCAGATCAGAACTTTTAGCCTCCACTGAGTTCTCGGAGTGAACCTCGGTATCATCCTTTGGGTTCTCTTCCTCATCCTGCTCTGCCTCAGATGCCTCAGATGTATTGGCCAACTCCACATCATCTGAGAGAACCGTGTCACTGGGACCTGGTGACAGTTCCTCAAGATTAGACTCCCTCAGAAAGTGCTCACTTTCTTCCTCTACGAGGCTGCCCTGGTCACTCTCTGGTGGCGTCTCATCTTGAGATGACACGGCTTCTTGTGTTACTACTGGAGTGTCTTCGATTCCAGTAGATTCAACAGATGCATCCTCAGTCGTTGCTTGCGATTCAGAATAGCTCAACAAATGGTCTATGTCGTAACTTTCAAACTTATCCAGGCCAGAGTCAAAGCAAACGAAATCAGTTTCCTAGAATAAAAGAAATCAGAATGTTACGAATAGCTGCAAAACACACAGAAAATGCAACACAACTGAAAACTGAAGAGTAAACATTTGGGCACATTGCATCATCCACCATACCTCAGCAGAAACTTCTATTTCCTTTTCAGTGTATATGTGGTTAATGGTGAGCAGGTCTTTAGGGAAATAGCCAAAACGACTACCCACCTATGGAACACAAACCCAGATACAGAAGTAAAACAACCATGTTCTTAGACATCAACCCTTTACTAGTATTGAACACTGTAATTTTAAAATTTTAACACAAGTTTATTTAGTCTTTTTAACACATTCAATATTGATTGTGGAGAGCAATACCAATTTAGCTAAAACATAATGCCGCCTAAAACTCTGCGAAAAGGCATTTGAAACTGCAATACTTTTTTGTAGTGCAATGCAGTAATTATTAACTTATACTTACACTTCCCGCCCACACATCCGACCTCTGTCCTGAGAGTTTATAGTACACATATATTGTCTCTGCCTTCTTGAAAGATAGGAACCTGCAGTCTGGTCCGGAGAAGTCATTTGAGGCTTTCCCCCGACATAGAAGCACTGAGGAAAGAAAACATTTGCAGGTTGACACAACAATGCACCATATCCCTGAGCATTCAGTGAAAGGTAAGTAACATCTTGATGACAACTTGTTTATGTCTCTGTAAACTAAGGCCAACGGCGCATCAAGTGAAAGGCAAACAAAATCTCAATGACAACATATTAAACGTACATCTGTGCCAACTGGAGCCAGCGACACCTAAATTAAGACATTATAACTACATTTCCCTGTTGAAAGATGTCTTGAGAGCGGCATACTTGGTTTCTAGAAGGTTATTGCTTTTTGGAGAATGAGGACAACAACCCAATCAGCACGTTTGTCGTGCTAGATAGTACCCTCAGGTTTATGAACTTCATTGGGAAAGAAACACTATTTAGACGTCGGGTTATTAAATGTAAACATACTCCAACGACTAGCTAACGCCATGAAACATGGTAACCTTAGCCAGCATGTTACTCTGTTACCCAACTTTAGTCAACTAACCCCATTTGCTTTCCTGGTTAACGATTGCCCCTAGGATACATCAGGTGAGCTGTGTGTGTAACATAGCAACGTCAGCTACCTGAACCACGGCGAAATGAAGCTTATCTGGCTAACCTGATAGCAGAGCTTGCCACAGCTAATGTTAGTTAGCAAGCGTGCTAACGAGATAGCTTGCGAACTTCCAAGTATCCCTGCTAGCTAGCGAGCGACTACGACATAGGGTTGCAAATGAACGTTAACGTTTTGTCAGTGTCTCTTTTTTTTAACACAACTATGCACTGACTGAAATTATGATTGTGGTGAAAGTTCATATCAGCTGCAATACCCACAAGTCAAAAGTTACTCGATAACCTGACCTAGAAGGGCTCATCTAGGAGTAGGATAAGGTGGGGGAGATAACGTTGGCTAGAAAGCCAACCGGTATTGTTTTGGATTCCAAAGTTTACGGCACGCGACAGGAAATACTCACTACTGCATTCGTCGTCGGCACATCGTTTGAAGTCCGAAAACCTTCTATCAAGACTGACATGTGAAATAAATATTAGAAATAAAATAAAGGAAAATAACTGTGAAACGACTGTAGCCATAGTGGTTGGCTTGACTATGGCTGGATTCTGCCTGAGCATGGGCAGATCTACTCGACACGTCAGCAAATCCGCATAACTAGCGGATAGTATGCAGGATGTTCCTGGAGCGTGGAATCAAATAACAAAAACTTACAGATCATTTAAAGCGGTACTACCACTGGTATTACACTAATCGTTCACTGTAACAATGTCCGCTGCTAGTCTTTGTAATTGTCCCTCAGAAATAAACAAAGTTTTTGGAACAGCAATGAATTGACTTTTGAGTTTAATTTTCAATTTTACATCATGCCTGAAGTTGCGTGCCTTTACAGATTGAATTGTACAGTTAAACATATTTTACAAAAGGCATGATGCATTTGTTTATCCCAACTTTGTTTATGCACTATTTATACTCACTATTTCTATTCACTTTTAATAGTAGGCTACTTCAGATGCTGTTGGCCTGCTGCCCTGTTACTGTAGTGACTCCAATGTTTTAACATCCATGCCACAATCAACACCCCAGCTCCATGATAGCAGTCCAAGAGCATCTCTATTCAGCCTAATTTCCCATAAATAAGATATTGAAAATGATTAATATATGTATATATTTTATAGATACTGCAGATAATTTCCAATCAATGCATACAGTCCATTGCCAATCATCACCATGTGTTTCAGTGTTATAACTGGCCTTCAGGACCCTATCAATACCAAGAAATAAATGCGTCTAAGTAGCCAGAGTTGGAGCCTGAGTTTTCATAAAGCTTGGAGCTTTCATAAGTAGAAATATAAAATACACACACACAAAGTACAGCAAGAGTAATAACATAAGATTTTGCTTGCAACTCACACATACTTTGTACGACCATGGAGCAGTTCTTTTCTCCCTGGTCCCCGAAGGTGCAGCTTGCGGTCAACTGGTACACGCACACATCTAGGGTGCGTGAGAGAACTGCTACTTGAGCCTCCTCACCTGGTACTAGCACCCCATGCTCTGATGAGAGCTGAAGCGGGTTGGCCACTTCACCTGTACGCTCACTGGTAGAGACAAAGAGAGTGGAGGAGAGAAAGCTAAAGCCTCAGAACACACTCAAAACAAGGTTACACAAGGGAGGAATGGTGTGTCTACACAGAAAAAATAAATTTGAAATGAAAAATGTTTTTTTTATTTTTTTTTTATGAAGTGACAAAATGGTATGTTTTAATGGGACAGCAGGTAAACAGGTATGGGCATGTATTGAACTACTGCCTTTCTCATAATTCTGTAGGACTCAAATAATAAGTGACAGAGGAAACACTTTTATCTGCAGTAGCTGAGCCCGTTAATGTTCCAGTTATTTCCTCGATACCCTATTTGTTGAGGGTCATCTTGTCTTACCTGGCAGCATGGAAGGTGGTGGTCTGGTCACCGTGGTGGGCAGCACAAGAGGGCAACTCTGTGTTGATTGACACTGCAAACAATTTCCAATCAATGCATACAGTCAATTTCCATTCCTCACCATGTGTTTCAGTGATATAGCACGCCTTAGCAGGACCATATCAATACCAAGAAATACATGTGTTTAAGTAGCCAGAGTTGCAAAGAGCTTTCATAAGTAGAAATATAAAATACACACACAAAGTAGGCCTACAGCAAGAGTAATAACATAAGACTTTGCTTGATTGAACTCAGCGACTCACACATGCTCTGTACGACCATAGAGCAGCTCTTTTCTCCCTGGTCCCCGTAGGTACAGCTGACCGCCAACTGGTACACACGCACCTCTAGGGTGCGTGAGAGAACCGTACCTTGAGCCTCCTCACCTGGTACCAGAACCCCATGCTCTGATGAGAGCCGAAGCGGGTTGGCCACTACACCTGAACGCTCACTGGAGACAAAGAGTGGAGGAGAGAAAGCTAAAGCCTCAGAACACACTCAAAACAAGGTTACACAAGGGAGGAATGGTGTGTCTTTACACAGAAAAATGAAATTTGAAATGATTTTTTTTTTTTTTCTTATGACGTGACAAAATGGTATGTTTTAATGGGACAGAAGGTAAACGGGTAAGGACATGTATTCAACTACTGCTTTTCTCACAGTTCTGTAGGACTGAAATCATGTAAACACTTTTATCTGCAGTAGCTGAGCCTGCTAATGTTCCAGTTATTTCCGCAGTACTCTTGCTGAGGGTCATCTCGTCTTACCTGGCACGGTGGGAGGTCAAGGTCTGGTCGTTGTGGTGGGCAGCACAAGAGGACCACTCGATGTTGATTGACACTGCAGACAATTTCCAATCAGTGCATACAGTCAGTTTCCATTCCTCACCATGTGTTTCAGTGATATAGCATGCCTTAGCAGGACCATATCAATACCAATACTGTCTAGCCAGAGTTGTAAAGAGCTTTCATAATCAGAAATATAAGGACACATACACAGAGTACAGCAAGTGTAAATGAAAGTTGATAGTGTGAAGGTAGACAGTTTAAAATTTGAATATGGATAGCTAAAATGTTGTTGATAGAAAGACAATTTAATGAATAATGGATGTTAAATGTTTAGCTAATTTTTGCTAGCAGCTATGTTGATAATGGTATCATGGTAACAATGTTAACCATGCTAACCAGGTTGGTTAGCTAACTTACCTGATGATGTCTAGCAGGTATGTTAAAAAATGTTAACCATGCTAACCAGGTTGGTAAGCTAACTTAACTAATGCGTTTCTAACAGGTATGGTAAAAATGTTAAAAATGTTATCTATGGTAAAAATGTTATCTATGCTAACAATGCTAACAATGCTAACCAGGTAATTAAGTTAAAAATGCTAACAATGGTAACAATGCTAGCCAGCTTGATTGGCTAACTTAGCTAATGATTTCTAGCAGTTATGTTAAACATGCAAACCAAAGCCTTCGATATCTCAAAGTTGCGACAGCCGTTGACTTCCATGTTAAAGCCAGATTAGAGCGGTCACGTGGTTAGTGGGTAGCCTCAGTAGTTCCCTTGGTCCCTGGTTTACTACGGGATTGACAGCAGCGATCGCATTAATATTTACGGTAAATACTCGATGAAAATGACTATAAACTGCATTTCCACATACATATATTACTCAATGAAAATGCATTATTATGCACACGACCATAAGTCATGTAGAAAAGTCTTATTATGACACCTGAGATATTCATTCATTCTCAATGGAATAGTTCCTTTCAACGACCATGACATACCGGATATGCCGCCATTGTTTGTACACGGGAGTCAATGGTAGTGTCGCAACTTTGAGATATCGATGGCTTTGATGCAAACTATGCCAAAGTCTTTTTAAAGCATATATAAGTGTCTTTGACTATGCTCACTGGTTTGGTTAGCTGATTTAGCTAATGCTTTTTATGAGTTATGTTAACCATGCTAACCAGGTTGGTTAGCTAACTTAACTAATGATTTCTGGTATGTTACAAATGTTAACTATGCTAACCATGTTAACAATGTTAACAAGGTTAGTTAGCTAACTTAGCTAATGGTTTTTAAAGGAATAGTTTGGAATTTTGGACATACGACCTCATTTCCAACTTAGTCGGGGTGATATAGGTCGGAGGGGACCATTTTCAGTGAATTTCTGCAGCGTTCATGTGGTGGTAATCTGGTGCCGAGATAACGAAATCAACGGTAACATCCAGCCTGCCACTGAAAACAGTCTTAATCCACTCCACAGAACACCCGAAACAACCTTGAATCGCATTGCAATAGCTATACTTTGTTCCCTGTATGGCAGTAGCAGATTGATATTGAGAAACTAGTCCCTAAAATGTCATAAGGCGGGGATCACATTAGCCAGCGGCAAGTGTAACGCAACGCTCAGACCATAATAATAAATCTAAACATTCTATCTCGTTCCTAAATTCAATCTTTGTTGCTACGTCCTTAGATTAATTTGATTGGTTAAAATACCTAAACATTCCAAAACTGATTGTGACGAGCCGAGCGTTGCGCTTCAAAGTTGAACCAAGTTCAACTCACAGTTTGCTCAACGCTAGCGTTACGCCAGCGTTGTCACCCTTCCGCTGCCGAACCATAGAGAACAATAGGAAACCTGCCGCTTGCCGCTGGCTAGTGTGATCCCCCCTAAATCATTGAGTTGCAAGGTTAGTTTTCTATAAGGTTAAGGTTAATTATTCTATCAACACGGACATGTACATCGATAGTCTGACGTTTTAATTTACTTGTGGATGTTACTGTTGAAATGCGTTAGCTCAGAACCAGCTTAGCAAAGGGAACGCTGCAACTTAAGGAAGGGGTTAAGCGCGATAAAAACTGTCTCCACCGACCTATATCACCTAGGCAAAGTTGGAAATGAGGTCCTATGTCCAAAATTCCGAACTATTCCTTTAATAGTTTTACTAAAAATGTTAAATATGCTTACAATGCTAACCAGGTTAATTAGCTAACTTAACTAATGATTTCTAGCAGTTATGTTAAAAATGGTAACTATGCTAACAATACTAATTATGTTAACTAGCTAGCGAGGACTTTTACTTTGAAACAGTTGTTGCTAGGGTATCCATGGTGGCCACTATCAGATTCAGGAATAAAGAAGTTACTGTAGTATAATCATGTAGTTGGTTGCTATGGAAACTGTAATAACGTAAGATTTCGCTTAATTGAACTGAACAACTCACATGTGCGCTGCAAGACCAAAGAGCCGCTCTTCTCTCCCTGGTCTCCGAAGGTACAGCTGGCCATCAACTGGTACATCCATACCTCTATGGGGCGTGAGAGAACCTCAACTTGAGCTTCCTCACCTAGTACCAGAACCCCATTCTCTGATGACAGGTGAACAGGGTTGGCCACTTCCCAATGTACACCTGTACGCAACTCACTGGTAGAGACAGAGAGAGTGGAGGACAGAAAGTTAAATCTCAGAACACACAGGTTACACAAGGGAGGAATGTTGTGTCATCACACAGAAAAAATAAATTTGAAATGAAAAATGAAAATTAGTTTAATTTATGAAGTGACAAAATGGTAGGTTTTAATGAGACAGCAGGTAAACGAGCAAGGGCATGGGCAGTTCAACTACTGCCTTTCTCACAGTTCTGTAGGACTGAAATCATAAGTAGCAGAGGAAACACTTTTATCTGCAGTAGTTGAGCCTGCTAATGCCCCAGTTATTTCCTCAATACCCTATTTGTTGAGGGTCATCTCGTCTTACCTGGCAGGATGGGAGGTCAAGGTCTGGTCACTGTGGTGGGCAGCGCAAGAGGGCCACTCGGTGTTGATTGACACTGCAGACAATTTCCAATCAATGCATACAGTCAGTTTCCATTCCTCACCATGTGTTTCAGTGACTGGCCTTAACAGGACCATATTAATACCAAGAAATAAATGCATCTGAGTAGCCAGAGTTGCAAAGAGCTTTGCAGATCAGTAGACTATGGTGTATGTTCATTCCTGTCATACCAATCAAAGGTTAAATGTGAATCTGTGACATTGATTGTGAACATACCACTGCTGGAGCCAGTGGGCTTGACCTGCTGCATGGTTAGGCCAGCAGGGGACGAGAGACTGAAGGACGAGTCCACCAGCAGACTGAAGAACAAGCCAGTGGGCTTGATCCGCTGCATGGTGAAGCCTTCAGGGGACGAAAGATGACCGAAGGACGAGTCCACCTGGGAGAGGAAAAACCGTGAGTAAGACAGAGGGAAACCATAAGAGACCAGAGAGGAATCCGAGAGAATCGTGAGAAACCAGAGAGAACCATAACCAGTCCATAAACATGCTGGCAGCAGCAGTGTCACATGTATACTCACTGGGTAGGGGTTGGATATCTCAAAGTGCCAAAAGCCAAAAGCCAGAGTCCCAAACTCCAGCACTCTAGAGCCCTCCTCTACTACAGCACTTACCTCTAGGAAGCTGTACTGGTACATCACTAGAACAAAACTATAATGTTGAGCCCTAGCGACGAGCACCACACTGTCGCTCACTGTTGAGTACTTCTGACTCAAAGTGAGCGCCAGCCCCTGGAAGTCATCCAGAATGGCAGCCTCGTCATCAAACACGCCAGCCTCCATCTCCCTCGGGCCAGAGTGCCTGTGTTCTCCGCTGTCCGGCATCTTTTCCATCTCGTCCAGGATGGATGCGTCCTCAAGGATGTCCTCTAGGGTCATCCCAATGTCCTCCCTGTGGACAGGGCTGAGAGCCGGTGGTGACAGCACAACGTCTGACATGGCTCCAGCTTCCACAGCCTCAGGGGCCATCTCACCATCCTCCTGTGCGCTGACAGCGTTCCCCTCCTGAAGTAAAAGAGGATCTTCTTCCAGATCTTTTGGTTCCTCTTCATCTTCAGTTTGGAGATGTGCCGGGAAACTGCCAAAACGACTAGCCACCTATGAAACACAAAATCCATACATGTGAGAAGAAAAACACAAGCATGTTCTTTGACATCAACCCTAATTAGTGGTACGGAACACTTTTTAAAGTCATTTTAACACACGTTTATCTAGTTATTTTAACACATATTCAATAAAGATTGTGGAGAGCAATACCAATTTAACCAAAACATAATGCAGTCTAAAAGTTTGCAAAAGGCATTTCAAAGTTTTTTTGTAGTGCTATATGATTAACTTCACCTGGGAGAGGGCAAACCATGAGTATAGACAGAGAGAAACAAAGAGTGCTGGGAGAGACATGAAAAAGGAAAGTAAAGGGATCAGGAGCTCAAAGGAGGAAAAGGTCGGAGAATTTCCATTCTATTCTGTCTGAATGGCAGTCTGAAAGGATCTATTTTTAAACATCCATCAAGATATATC
The DNA here is from genome assembly GCF_963854185.1 of Sardina pilchardus. Taxonomy (NCBI): domain Eukaryota; kingdom Metazoa; phylum Chordata; class Actinopteri; order Clupeiformes; family Clupeidae; genus Sardina; species Sardina pilchardus. Next base: position 15,470,003 of record NC_085005.1, on the reverse strand, counting down.
CATCAACAGCCATTTCCAGAACCATAACCAGTCCATAAACATGTTGGCAGCAGCAGTGTCACATGTAGACTCACTGAGGAGGGGTTGGATGTCCCAAACTCTAGCCGTCTCTCATCTCCGGGGGCACTTGTCTCCATGTTGGTAGAGGGCTGCACACAGGAACACACAGACAGACAGACAGACAGACAGACAGACAGAGTCATTCTCCTTTCACCACCTGACTTGCTCTGTGTTCTTAAAAACTGGAGGAGGTTGTCTCAGGCCCTCAGGTGACCTAAGAGCACGACCGGATCCAGAGTTTTGAGCCTATAAGGCAGGGATCACATTAGCCAGCGGCAAGCGGCAAGCGGCAGCGGCAAGCGTAACGCAACGCTCAGACCATAATAATAAATCTAAACATTCTATCCCGTTCCTAAGTTCAATCTTTGTTGCTACGTCCTTAGACGAATCTGATTGGTTAAAATACCTAAACATTCCAAAACTGATTGTGACGAGCCGAGCGTTGCGCTTCAAAGTTGAACCAAGTTCAACTCACAGTTTGCTCAACGCTAGCGTTACGCCAGCGTTGTCACCATTCCGCTGCCGAACCATAGAGAACAATACGAAACCTGCCGCTTGCCGCTGGCTAATGTGATCCCCGCCTAACAAAGACACATGTACAGATTGCAGACAATGATATTAACTCAGATCTTGGTGGACACGGCTTATGCTTGAGCCAGTAGCCAGACCAATGGATACCCTGTCTTTTCTGAATTGTTGAAGCTAAGACGATCCCAATTGTCGATCCCAGTGCCCCAGTGACGGGGATACTTATTCCCAAAAGTGAGAGAGTCCCCAGGAGTCCTGGCTCATTCAATATGCCCCCCCTAATCATCATAAATATACTGTGGTGATGTTGTTGTTGTTGTTGTTGTTGTTGTGCATCTGTCCTCCAAGACTGTGGGCCCAAACTGTTAACCAACACAGAGGACCCCACATCACTAACGTAAGTCTATGATATTGGTACTCACCATTTGTTCAAGGCGCCATAAATGCTCCTCTGATATGGGAGCATTTGCCACCTGCTGCAAAAACGGATACGTCACCTCCTTATAGTTGGGACCCCGAATCTGTAACAGACACATATGGCAAACAATGACAACTCATCTATGAACGTTGCTTTATCTACTTTGTTTTGCAATTTCTAATTTCAGTACTCGGCTAGTACCGATGACATTTGGTCTGCATGCCCCAACTTCATTCCTAGGCTAATCCAGAGAATGCCTAAGTAGCCTGACTATGTCATTCTCGATGTAGGCAGGGCTAAAGTTCGGCTGCATGCATGCTACCTAATAAGGGGAGAATCTCGACTAGGGAAAGTCTTTACTGCACCTATTTTAACACTAGCCTGGGTGTTCCCATGCTGCCTTCTCTAGCATGTTAGCTACTTAGCATTGCTAGGACTGTTAGCATAGTTAGCATAATTAGCATTGTTACATAAATAGCATAAATGCTAAAAAAAGTTAGCTAAGCATCCTGATTAGCATTGTTAAATTGGTTAGCATAGTTAACATTAATGCTAAAAAATATTAGCTAAGTTAGTTAGCATAATTTCTAACAAACATGAGCAAAGTTAGCTAATCAACCTGATGGTTAGCATAGTTAGCATAATTGCTAACAATCATGAGCAAAGTTAGCTAAGCAACCTGATTAGCATCGTTAACGTAGTTAATATAGTTAGCATAACTGCTAGCAAACATTAGTGAAGTTAGCTAAGCAACCTGATTAGCATAGTTAGCATTTTTAACATAGTTAGCTAAGTTAATAACACTGTCTCAAACCGACTACTTTAATGAGTACACTTTCGTGCAGCACCCTATGTGCCCTGTGTGCTTACTGGCAATAGTGTGCACATTTTAACAGAATAGTGTCGTCTCATATCAAATGCTAACCTCCGTGCACTTCACGGAAATGACGATCGTAGCGTTTAAATATGAATTTATTGGGGTCCTCAATTCGACTGTGACATGGTCGTACTGTGTCAAAACATGAACAGTTTATGTTGTAACTTGCTTATACCTCTGTAAATTGTGTTTTCCACTGCTGCTGATTCAGATTTCTCTACCGCGATTTCTACGAGTTTGAAATACTCCCTCCCCTTCCGTTATATAGCCAAAATGGCGTCCGTTAAGACCGTTATGAGTGCACCATCCGGGGACTTGCAGTGCTCTTCCTGTCGTTCGAAGATTCAGTGTGAATGCAAGGGCATGAAGTATGAGAAAATGCAATGTTAGGCACTACAATGTTAATACTCACCCAAATTTCGATTGGTGAAGGGCCGGTCCGCGCCATGACTGTAGAGAGATAAGATAACTTTTAGAAGGTGACAGGGATGGTCGACAACAAAGGAAGAGACATTGTTGATAAATTCTGTCACTGGACAATGTGATTGGATATGATCCAAGTCAAGGAGGTAACATGCAAAATATATTATACCTGGATTATGTTTATTCATTAGACACTCTTCCAAAATAACTTGCATGTCAATTATATTACAATGGCCATTAAGTGGTACTAAATGGCAAAAGAAACTACAGGATCTTCTTCACACAGACACGGTCATATTCTAACAACACAATACTGTCACTAGATGATACTAGATGAGAGGGTATCCTCCTATAAATACCTGGGGTTGGGGTTGAGGGCTGCATTCGCTCCTGGAGATCCAAAAGGTACTCTTAAAAAAAAAAACACACACACAAGTTAGGTGTCTTTTATTTCCATTTAAAATAGTTGCTTTCCTATTATTGTAAGAAAATGTACAGGTAAGAGTATTTTATCAGTCTTTATCAGATTATGATGAGATGCATCTCTATGCCTCCTCGGCATGGCAATGGTATAGTGGGTAGGACTACACTTCTGTTAATGTGTCATCATCTAGTAGCCCTGCCCACATCCTGTACACACCAATAAGACCTGACCTATACATAGTGGGCGTGTCAATATATATGGCCGTGTCTTTGCCACCCCATTACTATATCAAAAGAAATAGCTTTTAAGGGGAATGTCCATATTTGGACAAGGGGCGTGTCTCTATAGCCCCGCCCACATCCTGTACACACCAATAAGAGCTGACCTATACTGGGCGTGTCAATATAAATGGCCGTGTCTTTGCCACCTCATTACATCAAAAGAAATAGTTTTTAAGGTGAATGTCCATATTTGGACAAGGGACGTGTCTTTGTAGCCCTGCCCACATCCTGTACACACCAATAAGAACTGACCTATAAATAGTGGGCGTGTCAATATACATGGGCATCTTTGCCACCCCATTATGATATCAAAAGACATTGCTTTTAAGGTGAATGTCCATATTTGGACATGGGCGTGTCTCTGAAGACCCGCCCACATCCTGTACACACCAATAAGAACTGACCTATACATGGTGGGTGTGTCAATACAAATGGGCATCTTTGCCGCCCCATTATGACATCAAAAGAAATAGCTTTTAAAATGAATGTCCATAATTGGACAAGGGGTGTGTCTCTGTAGCCCTGCCCACATCCTGTACACACCAATAAGAACTGACCTATAAATAGTGGGCGTGTCCATATAAATGGGCGTCTTTGCCACCCTATTACTACATCAAAAGAAATCGCTTTTAAGGGGAATGTCCATATTTGGACAAAGGGCGACTCTGTAGCCCTGCCCACATACTGTACACTGTAAATAGTGGGCGTGTCAATATAAATGGGTGTGTCTTTGCCACCCCATTATGACATCAGAACAAATAGCTTCTAAGGTGAATGTCCATATTTGGACAAGGGCGTGTCTCTGTAGACCCGCCCACATCCTGTACACACCAATAAGAACTGACCTTTACATGGTGGGTGTGTCAATATAAATTGGTGTCTTTGCCACCCCATTATGACGTCAAAAGAAATAGCTTTTGAAATGAATGTCCATAATTGGACAAGGGGCGTGTCTCTGTAGCCCCGCCCACATCCTGTACACCAATAAGAACTGACCTATAAATAGTGGTTGTGCCAATATAAATGGGAGTGTCCTTGCCACCCTATTATGACATCCAAAGAAATAGCTTCTAAGGTGACTGTCCATATTTGGACAAGGGGCATGTCTCTGTGGCCCCACCCACATCCTGTACACCAATAAGAACTGACCTATAAATAGTGGGCGTGTCAATATAAATGGGCGTGTCTTTGCCACCCCATTATGACATCAGAACAAATAGCTTCTAAGGTAAATGTCCATATTTGGACAGGGGTGTGTCTATGTAGCCACGCCCACATCCTGTACACCAATTAGAACTGACCTATAAATAGTGGGCGTGTCAATATAAATGGGCGTGTCTGTCACCCCATTATGACATCAGAACAAATAGCTTCTAAGGTAAATGTCCATATTTGGACAGGGGCGTGTCTATGTAGCCACGCCCACATCATATACACCAATAAAAAACACCTTTTGATGGTGGGTGTGTCCATATAAATGGGCGTGTCTTTATGAAATGACATGTCAGTAAAGCCATTTTCTATTGGTTGGCTTAGTTTAGACATTACTATTGGTAGCCTTTAAGTTGAATTTTAACACTTTCAATTGGTTAAGCCTACTCTTGAATTGATATATATAGCCTATATAGATAGATAGATAGACAGATACATACATACATACATATATACATACATTCTACACACATATACATACATTTGTTTGATAGCCTACTTTGCGCCCAGAGAAATGTAGAGATTAATCAATCTTTCATTATCCTATGTCTACGCCTAAAATACCATATTGTCCATACCGACAATATAGTAGGCTAGGCTATTTTATGCGATTACATTAAAAAAAAAAAAAAGAATGATTAGGCCGTGGTAGCCTAAATTACTTACTTGCGTCCCCGCCGAGTCTTCCAGCGCAGGAAGCTGCAATTAATGCAAATAATAACACAAACATTAAGCAATCTCTTTGTGCCATCTTGTCAGGTCCGAGGCGTACGTTCAAGTGATGGAAACTGAAGTTATAAGAACATTATAAGTGCTCACACCATGGCAACATAATAGTGACGTAGATTAGTTCTACACTTCTATTGTTGTGTCATCATCGTTGCTGTAATTCTCGCGATATATCATAGAACTCGGTTTATTTGGAACAATCAACGTTCGAACCGGAAAACGGACCTTAGAACTTCCGCTTTTCACTTCCGTACATTGCAACGCTAGTTAGTAGTTACCTGCAGCGGTAGGTGATCTCCTCTGAAGTAACTGTGAAATTTGGCTAATTATAGTACAATTCTGATTTTTGACTAAAACGTTCCTATATTTGTCTTCATTAAAATGTCACGAATATTAATAAATCAAAACCGGCAACATCCCCACAGCAGTTTTTATGCCTCGGACCTTTACCATCGCTGAGGAAAAACAGTGCACACATAGAAGAAAAGTAGAAAACTCATTTAGAAAACCGTAGGCTACCTTTCAGTCAAAATCGGAAGCAGTGTCTGTTCATAGAATGGTAAGGCAAACCCATGTCAAGTTTTGCTAGAAACTATATCAGCCATGAAAGATCTTCAGTCGCCACTACAACACCTTGCGAAAAGTTATCAGAAGTAGCCTGCCCTACACACACGGAGCTTCTAGGCCGCTGTCGTAGCCGACCTCAAATCAAAAGTAGGCTAGCCTACACTAACAATAGCGACTAGCCTAATTGCCAGAACTACACAGGAATCCGTCTTTTGCTGTTTCGCTTGAGCTTGCCAAAGCAAAGAAGCTATATCAGATGGCGAAATTGTTTGGGTGCGTAGTGGAGGTAAAAACTTCGAAACGGTATATTTGTCCCGACGCACGGTGACGCGCATAATTGTTGACATGCTGATAATGTCGAGGCGGGGAGCTGAGACAAATCATGCATGACTGCAAGTAGGCCTACTGTAGCTTACTTGTTGGCGTTGGATGAGAGTACAGATGTGATGGATGTTACATGTTACATCTGTAGGCCTACTCTCATTATGGACGTTAGGGAATGTCTATAAATTCTTAAAAATGGAGTGGGAGCATAAATGCATTGAATATGAGGCTTGTTGCACTTCATGATGGGCCATTGTTTTTCAATTCTGTGCCATCATTGAATGGTGATTTATGTGAGCCCTTTGCACTGAAAATAATACTTATCACTGGCTGTAAAATATTTGTATTTGTTGTTAGGGAGTCTATGTAAAAAATGCATTTGAGCATGAAAATTGACATATTTCGTTCTTATTCAGAATTATTTTGCAGCATCAGATGTGCGGAAGTGCGCGGCCACATTTGGCCCTCTGATGGTGATGATAAAAAAATGTGGCCCTCTTAGTCATGAAAGTTGCCCATCCCTGGACTAGACCAACACAAGTCTAATAAACAAGCCTGTTATCATGTTTCCATTCGTGTTCCTTGCCCATATTGTGTTTGTGTGCAGACTTGGGAAAATAAGATAGCACATTATCACATTGTATCTTCAAGACACATGGGCTTAACATCAGTAGGCCTATTAACTCAATAAACGTTAATGAAAAGTTATATGCTTAAAAAACTATTTAATCATACCAAAGCCTAGTCATGTGTGCAAGGATAATGATATATATTTAAAAAATCTGTCTGGGTAATCAGCTTTCAGAAATAGGGTGCCCTGTCTATCAGATGTTTATACTTTTCAGTGCCCAACTAACAATTCTAATGTTACATTGTAAGACAGAGTCTAGCCAAGTTAGCCATTCATAGGGAATAGTGGAACAGCAGTTCTTGGTCTGGTAAGGTCAAACATGTAAATTCACAGCATACAACAGCATAGCTACAGCCTGTCTGGCAATAAACACACAAGAACAGACAAGGATTTGGAGAAATAACGCCCATGGAGAAATTCATTTATCGCTTGAAAGAGTGGAGTGGTGTCTTGGTGAGTGCTGGTGAAAATGTTTTCATCACAGCGGGCAGTAAGGCCTAACTTTACTTAACATGACCAATATGAGTACATGGTCATAGATAGATAGACAGATGGATAGATAGATAGCATATTTTATTGATCTCCAAGGGGAAATTCAAAAATAGGGGAATATTCAAGAATACTGCTCCCCTAACAATAACAACATGATTGTACAAAACAAGTTTTATTACTGAAGTTATTGTATCATACAGCCTATTGTACAGCACAAGTCTTTCTTTCTTTTTAACTAGGCTAGCATGTTTGTGTAGGCCAGAATGCATACCAAGGCTTGAAACTCACTTGGAACATCACACAAAACAGATGGTGAAGCCTACTGACACTTTAAAGACAACAGCGATAGGTAGCCCACGATGTCCCACTGCCATTTTACGTTAGGCCTACATAAAACAAGCGAACGTAAATGACAATTTGATAGGCTGTAGACTGGATACACAAGAACACAACATACACGAAATTGCATTGGCTAATCTATATACCACCAGTGGTCGTCGAAACGGTCATGTTTTAGCACACAACCCCATACCAACATTCAAAAACAGATTAAAGCATGCTGTTGTCTTCTAACTTCTAACTTCTCTCTGCCAACATAGTTTCCTTTGATTCACGCTCCATGACTGGGTCTCTAGGCGCTCCGTTTATAAATATTCACGCTAAACTCCACCCGACTCCACCCATAGAAACTCAGAATCTCAGAAACGGTATACAACCCCTGGCAAAAAATATGGAATCACCAGTCTTGGAGGATGTTAATCCAGTTGTTTAATTTTTTAGAAAAAAGCCAGATCACAGACATGACACAAAACTAAGTTCATTTGAAATGGCAACTTTCTGGCTTTAGGAAACATTAAAGGAAATCTAGAAAAAATTAATTAATCAGTAACAGTTGCTTGTTTTAGACCAGCCAGAGGGGAAAAAAATATGGAATCACTCAATTCCAAGGAAAAAAATATGGAATCATGAAAAACAAATTGACAAAAGAACACTTCAACGCACCACTAGTACTTTGTTGCACCACCTCTGGCTTTTATAACAGCTTACAGTCTCTGAGGCATGGACTTAATGAGTGACAATCAGTACTCTTAATCAATCTGGCTCCAACTTTCTCTGATTCCAGTTGCCAGATCAGTTTTGCAGGTTTGAGCCTTGGGACCAACTACCAACTGAAAATGAACCCTGCCGTTTTTCTAGGCTGATTTGACATGGAACTACATTCTCATCTGGCGTAATAATCAAGGCAACTTGCAGCTACTGGCACTACTACTGCTTGATGTCTATGGGGACTATTTTCAGATGCTGCGTACGATATCACTGCGCCTATGGTATGTTTGCAAGTTGCCTTGATTATTACGCCAGATGAGAGTGTAGTTCCATGTCAAATCAGCCTAGAAAAACGCCAGGTTTCATTTTCAGTTGGTCTTATTGCACTTTCTAACTTGAGAGGAGACACGTTTTAAATGGGAAAATTATCAGAAATCTTAGTCACTTTTAAACATGAAGCTAGCAGGCGAGAAGCTAATGGTCTAATCCGATTCAGTGATCTATGCTAGGCTGAAGCTAAAAGTTGTATCGCCAGACTCACAGAATGGCTGGATGAACGGGAACAAGGTAAATATCGATTGTTTTGCTCAAGGGGAGGTGGAAAATGAGCGTATTTCCAAAAAATGGCGGAATATCCCTTTAAGTTCAATGACATTTCCTTGACAAAACCCCTGAATTTCCATTTGTTAAGTTACTACACTATATTGCCAAAAGGATTCGCTCACCTGTCTTGACACTCATCTCTGTTTTACCAACACACAACATGCCTCAAGTGCGTGTCACTAGGTCAGTCTCTATGGCCCTCCACCCAGTGCCCTCATGCAATAATGGCTTTGGGCAGAGATCCTTCATATACACTGCTACCAGAGTCTGGAATGACATTCCTCAACACATTAGAGAATTACAATCCATCACACAATTCAAAAAACACTATAAACTACTACTCCTCCTCAATACATAGACTTGCAAACACTGACCTCTAAACTACTGTCTTTGTTAAGTCTGATGTCTATGTTTGCCTTTTGTTGTATGTAAATGTGATGTATGATGAAACAAACAGTAAAGTTAATAACCAAATGTACACCATATACACAAATTCTGAGTGGAAATATTTGTATTAATGTATTTTGGCAAGTGAATTTGAAACTGCTACAACAAAATTCAGTAATGAGCTGTTTGAAAGAGCAGTGTGTTTACACACTGCTGTGCCAGCTTTGCACGAACACTGTCTGGAGGTCATGACGACAGGTTCTGAATCACGAAGCACTATCTGTGTAGAAAACACAAAGAGACCATTGGACAAACATTCACACTGATGTATCCTTTGCAGTGAAGTTTGTTACTTAAACAGTAGTATGAACAGGCCACTAAATTAAAAATGTGTCAAAGGTTGCTGGAGCAAGTTTGTTAAGGGGGTTCCTATAAATCTACTAGCCTACAATAACTGCAACAGACTGGGAAATTGAACAGAATACCCAAACCCATCCCTAAACATTAGCCTACTCTCAAGTTGTATGGTTTTTCATTCTTCTGCATGACCTGTGTGAAGTTTGCACCCCATATGTTGAAAATATGAATACAAGTGTTTTGATTCGTTTGTGCACGATTGTGCAGGCAAAATAAACATTTGTGCACAAACGGTTTTAAGGATATTAAATGTAACTTCGTGACCTGGGGTCACTCGCCAGCAATAACGCTAATAACACAAGAAACAGTGCACAAATGTTCACACGAGTTTCAGCATGGACTTATGTCAAGCTGCTTTACACTGTATGTCAAGTTTGAGACTGGTGGACATGATACAGCATTCCTTCATTCACTCAACAATATTTTAGCAATATGAAACACCAGCATAAACACACAGGATATCGCAGTCTTCATTTGATTGTTTTAATCGTCTGCGAGCAAAAATACAAGGCTGATAGTCTAGTTAGCAAACGCCATTAGCAAAAGCTATTTTGTACATGCAGCCTTAAAACAGTGTTTTACAGCTCTTTTGAGTCACGGTGAAATGTCATTTTTGGTACATAGCTAATTTAGGTACACTTATGGAGTGGGTGCATGCGTTTCTTTATGAATCGGCCGTCATAATTTGTATAGAAATATAGGTACGTACACGTCTATAGTAGAGATAATAGTACACTAATGGTCAGTAGGGGGGAGTGTTTTGTTTCACTTCTCATCCTCGCCGCATTTAAAGTAGAAGAAGTCAAAGTAACCAATAGGCATTAAAGCCGGTACAAGCAGGAAATTTGGAAGCCGTGGGGACTTGGGGCACTTTCTTGCATTCTCCGGACCTTTCTCAAAGCCCTTATAAAGTTATTATAAAGTATCGGAGTGAATTACGTTTTCTAGTGGGACTTGCGGCGGTGGAGGGCACTGTCGTGAAGTGGTGAGATTTTATATAGGCTATGTGCTGAATTTTACGATGCCATTGACGGGAAAAGGACATCATTGCTAGTTTGAAAAGATTACCGCTCTTTGGAGTTACCCGCAGTTCGGATATTCTCTCTGTGTTTGGTTGTATTTTGCGCGTTCAGTGCTGGTGTTTGCGGTTCAGGCAGCGGACACCGGTTTTTTGTCAACATCATGGACGATATCGAAGCTGAGCTGTGCGCTGCAGGTAACACCAATGTAGATGATAAGTCTGACGATGTCACATGGGGTCGACGCAACATTAAATTGGCACCATCCCTGCTCTTGCCGCCAGCGTTATTTCCAGGTGGGTTTTTCACAGACGGCATACCTTATTCACATTTCATGGAAGCATGCAGTAGGCTATGTCACATAGCTTTATAATACTATCCATAATGGTAACAACATTTTGACTTAAACGCTCTTTTATTTCAACACAGAGAGGTCGAACATGTCTGGTTTCCATAAGACCATAAAGCTCTGCCTTTTGGCCATTAAGGACGCAATGCTCCATCATCGGTGGGAGGACGCAGCTAAATACATATCTTATTATACGCAGGCACTTGAGGACACCTCTACTACGAAGCAAGCTGTGTCAACTGAGGTATCTTTACAGCTTGACAGAAGCCATTTAATGAGATCTTTCCATTGTGTTCTTTTATTGTTATGAGATTGGTTATTAGTCCAAAACGACTTAAAAACAATACAATAGTCCAAATGAATAGTGAACCGTTTTTAAAAAAGTTGGGTGAGACTACGTTAAGGAAAATGGCAATATTAAACAATATAGTGTCAATGCAATATCAATGATCAATAGCCTAATGGAAATAAACAACTGTAATATACAAACCATAACTCATAAGTGCTGCTTAATTCATTAAGAGTACTGAACAGATATGTCTATAGCCTAATTATAAAAAATTTCACTTCAGATCATGTGGCGTCTTGGCTGTGAGATTTTACACCACCATCCCAACTCCAAGTCTGAGGACATAATTGATCTCTATGAACGAATGAAAAACTTTGGGGTAAAACACTTTGCCAAGGTATGTGTCAGATTTAAGCCTGCTTCATCTTCCGACTCTTTTTTTTTTAAGTATATTTTTTGGGGCTTTTGGCCTTTATCCGTATAGGACAGTAGAGAGACACAGGAAGCAAGCGGGAGAGAGAGGTGGGATCGGGAAATGAGCGTGGTTGGACTCGAACCTGGGTCCCCCCCCCCTCCCCATTATTGACTCTTGCATATAGCTCAACTTGCTTATTTGTTTTATAAAGATTTTTTCTGTAGGAGGCTTCTGTGAGACATAATTGAAACATTCCTTTCCACACATTGTAATATTTTCATTTTGCAGATTAGCCTAGATCATGCTTTCCATCTGCTGAAGAATGGCCAACTTGAGGAGACCAGAAGGCAGTTATCCGTGGCAGAGAGCTGGAGATATGGCAAACAGTCTGCTGCCCAGTCACAAGATTTGACTCTCATTCGTGTTTATCGCGGCTTCCTGGATTACATCACTTGGAAACACAGAAGATCCCTGGTAGAGGAGTCAGGTGAGACAAATTTGTAATTATTGTAATTATTGATAACATTATTTGAGATGGTATTTGACACTGTATGCCAGGGTAGTAGCCTGTAACCAGACCCAGTTCCATTCAGAATTTGAATTTGGTGTCCGTCCTTTTTGATTATGGGTTGTGTTTCAGCTGATCCAGGGGGGGGAAATTAACCTGACTTTCGCCAGATCCTGTAGTTCGCTGTCTGCTTCACACAAGGATCTGGGACTTCTCGATAGGAGATGTATTTATGAAGGCGGGTCCTTGTAAAACATCCTTGCATGTGATTTGATAAACCACTTGCCTGTTATCTTGAATGACGTGCTAGGCTTCTTCAAGCTCTTGCCAAACCCGGTCGGAAAAAGAGTAAAAACATCCTTGCCACCATTAAATGTCTTCAAAACTATTCTCTGTTAATCTTTTAAAGAATGAATACTCGATAGATTCGACAAAACGGTTGAAATAGCAGAATCAATGTCAGCACAAGACTCCTCGCTGCGTCCCTCCATTGTTGTTTGAATCAAACACTCGCTTCGGCGCTCCTGATTGGTTTATCATTTTTTGATCACTGGAAGGAGTTTGGATTGCCCTCGAGTCCAGACCCTTGTGTGGAGCTCAGCGAAACGCCTCTGGTGGAGCTGGCGAGAGTCAGGCTAGGGGGAAATGTCCCTGCAAGTAATTGGATAAACCTAACCAATCAGAGCAACAAAATATGTGAATCCTTTTGGGAGAACAGCAAAAAAACATCCTCCTCCTTGACAAATGCCTTATTCGCTTTTTTTGTTTGTTTTTAGTTTAAGTGGTGATCTCTATCAATCAAAGACACTGCTTTTCAGACGCCTTTTTCCAATATGCAATTTTCATCTTTTCAATTTATCCACAACATTAAAGACATGATCACTCTCCAAAAAATCGTGTTTGAGGCATACTTTTTTTCCACATTGAAATATGATGGGGAAATGTGACCAGATGGTATGTGACAGGCGCGACATTTCATGATAAAATGGCTGTAGTTATACACATGGTCACGTTTTTGAGGTTACATGCATGTCTTCAATTCAAAATATAATTTAATTAGCAATGATGGTGTGAAATACAGTTATTCTTATCTAATTTGCATGACCGGGTCATTGGATTAAGCTTGACGCAGTATTAAATATCTAACCAGAGCAGGGGCGCCGCCAGGGGGGGGAAGGTTAGGACGATTCTAAGGGCCCAGCACTGACAGGGGGCCCTTTGAAGGCTATCAATAATAATTTAATAGTATTGTCATGTGTAGGATTTTTGAATAAACGTTTCATTTGATCTGTATAAATAAGGAAATTATATATGGTTTTACAAGTCAACTACTATTTTCACTGTAGGAACATAATCTAAAGCGATTTCAAACACCCCTATTGTGGACTGTACCATTTTCAACCACCGTGGCGCTAGAACGGAGATAGAAGACGACTTTAGCAGTGTCAACATTGAGTGACAAAACGCTAGGTAAATTCCTCCAGTAGGCTAAATTCGTTTTGCTGCTGCTGGGTAAATGTATCTTGCTAGCAGACGTCTAGCTCGTTGAAAATCATGTCATCAAGTCATTACAACCGGCATTTATTAACGTTTTTACCCCCCACCCCCATGTAGTTCGAACTGAGCAGCAGGCTATCCTACCCCCCAGTTCGCACTCTGCATAGGTGCGTGCATTTTAGAAGTTGCCAAGTAAATTATTAAGTCTGGATATCACAAACGCAAGCAGAAGCAGAGAGCTAAGAGGGAGAAAAAAGGTCACTCGGTTTTTCCAAAAGAAAGGTAATTCACTGACACTGGATGCCATGACACAACACACTAGCTTGCTAGCTGATAAAAGAGATGATTTCGTTTAGGCTAAACCTATCAAAACAACAATTTTCAGTAGCCTAGGCTAAGAAGTGCAGTGTTATTTTATTTAAACACTCCACGTTCATTGCCACGGGAGAACAGATGAATGTAATGTAGGTCTGTAGGCTAAGTGTAATTTACAGTAGTCTGTAACTGGATGAACTTGAGCAATAAACTAGGCAGGCTATGCAAGATAAAATATTATTATAATTATTAATAAAAATAATAATTATATGTATATATATACAATTGGGAGAACATGTATTTGATAGGCTACCATGCTAAAGTTGCCTAAAAAGAGGAATATAAAATCATCATTTGACAATTGATCTTAATGCCTTAATAAAAAAAATGAGTAAAAATCAAACCGCTAAGGACACCAATTTTCTTTGTGATTGAAGAATGTAAATAAATAAATGTTCTTCCATAAATGCTAGGGGGAAGGAAGTATTTGACCCCTATGTTAAATTCCCATAGGAGCAGGAGGATTTTTTATATGTTTTTATTTTTAAAGGCCAGCTATTTAATGGGTCTAGGATATTACTGTATGCATCCATGATAAAGTTCCCTTGGCCTTTGGAATTAAAATAGCCCCACATCATCACATACCCTTCACCATAGCTATAGATTGACATGGTGCTTTTTCCAGTAGGCCTATTAGCCTGTTTGATTTGCATTGAGCTCAATGAGCATCAAACAGGCTAATGATTGATTTTTACTCCTTTTTTAATTAAGGCATTAAGATCAATTGTCAAATGATGATTTTATATTCCTCTTTTTAGGAAACTTTAGCATGGTATCAAATACATGTTCTGTATATTACTTATATTATTAATAAAAAAAAAAATTGAGGGGGGGTGGGGGGCCTAAATCGAAATCTTTCATGGGGCCCAGAATTTCTGGCGGCGCCCCTGAACCAGAGTCACAAAATAATCCAAAATATTGGGGTTTTGTTCCTCTTCTTTTTGTTGCACTAAAATGTTTTCATGTTTTAGATCACCATGGTGATGGCCGTAACCCAGAGATGCACAGCTACTTCCGGCAAGCCTCTGTTACCCTACGGGAAGCCATTAGACAGCCCGGCATCTGGGATTCATTTGTGCTCGCCTACATAGACGTGAGCTACCTCATTACATTCCCCTGGCCTAAATCAGTATCAGAAGTTTCTTTAAAAGCTTTGTTCTCATCAGAAAACACGGAAAAGACGGCAAAGGCCGAAACACATTTGTCTTGTTCCATGCTTTCAATCTAATTAAATGAGTTATCAGTTATAGCTCGAGAGTACGTTTCCTTTTTTTGTTTTACCCAGTGTTTCCTTGTTTATGCACCCAAATCCTTTTAAGCGGAGTTAAGCACACCTACTTCTGGCTCATTAGAAACACACCATAAAGAATGTGGCCATTGTTTTAGTTTTAGTTTAGGTTTTTTTTTTTTAGAATCAAAGCTTTTGGGGCCTGTTTTCCATACATGGATTAATCTTAGTTCTAGACTAAATGTTTTTCATGGAGATTTTCATTGAAGTTTGAGTAATCCATGTCCATCCATGTAAGGGAAACAAGCCCCTTGTGTTTAATAGTTCATTATTTTTTTATTACATGTGTGTAGGTCACATATTCCCTCGCTAATCATTATAATATATTTTATGTGAATCTCATTAAAATTAACCTATCAAAAATGTATTTTTTAGATGCTCGAATTTTACAATGACCATAGTGAAGCGGAAAAGGCTCTGAAGGATTACGCGTATGACAAGGCATTCCCTGCCAATCCGAATGCCCATGTCTACCTGTATGAGTTTCTGAGGAGAAACAATGCCCCCAAGAGGAAGCTAATGGAAGTGCTGGAGGTACTGCAAATATTTTGTACATCGTTTTTCTTTTCTTTTCTTTGAATGAATCTTGTGTTGTGTCGACCGACAAAACATCAAGACTTTTGCAGGGAGCGATACAGACATGAATGAATTTTCTCCCATTTGTGTTTGCACTTGGGTCACAATCAGATGAGGTTGCTGCTGCACCATCTCAGATTTTGATCAAGCCTTTGTTCAAGTCTATATCATGAATATGTCCCAAAACCAAGGCCTGTGAAATATGTCCTGATGTTCAAATCCTGAATGAAATAGCATTATAGCCTCAAAGGTTATGTCAAAGTAAATCACCACCATGAACACTATGCAGATTTAGGTATTTTTGGCGACTGTTGAGCTCCCTCTAGTCGCAATGTATTTATATGTTACTCAGCAATTGTAAATAGCGGCTCTTGGAAGTTGCATGGATGGTTTTCACAGCAGAGACTCGCTACGTCTATGCTGTATAGTTATGCTAGCTATTACAAGTTTGTTCACCATCAAATTGGTGTCGTAAAGGTGAAAATCTTGCATAGTGCACCTTTGAGCCACTGCTCTGAGCTAAACTAACCTGATGTTCATGGTGTTATTTGCCACAGATTCTGCGGGCTCTGGTACCTTCTCATAAGCTGATGTTGCAATATTGCTTCTTTCTGCTTAACTCAGGTACTGCTAATTCACTCATTTCCATTATGTAATATCATGTAGTTTTGGCCATTAATATTGCACTGTAGAAAACATTTGGATAATTCCTCTGTTGACTACAGGCTTGTGCAAAATTCAGAATTGAATTGAGAATGACTCCTAAATTTGAATTAAAGGAAGTAGAATTGAAATTCAAAGAAATTCATAATTTAAGGGTAATGTTCAACAATGAAGTTTCACAAATATGGCAGATATGATCGCAACAAACACACAACTTATAACTGAACACAGTAATCAATTATATTTCCAAATTAACCTTCCCAAAACTGAATGTATGTGAGATTCAACACATTCTTCCTGTTATATGACTGTGGAATTGTTTTGAATTGCCATGAATTGAATTCCACTTCCTGTCATTCCAATTCCAACTCAAATTCAACTTCCTATGGGGTGGGGCCAGAGCCATATAAAGAGAGAGTTGCGACAATTCGGGTACAGAAAATTCGGTTTGTGACGTGGTTCGTGTAACTTAAAGTAGTTCAAATAGTTCCCGGAAGCGATTTTGACTGTTCGTTAGAATCATAAAATAACCGTCTTTTACTGTCTGTTAATGAGTGTTCGATCCTAACTTCCGGGAACTATTGTTGAGAAAATATGGAACATTAGCGTCAATGGAGTTGTCGCAACTCTCTCTTTATATGGCTCTGGGTGGGGCCAATTCAATTCAAATTCCAATTCATGAATTGAATGGAGACCAATTCTAAAATTCGGAATTGTGCACAAGCCTGGTTGACTACGTCTCCTGGAAAAGAAACTGGTACAAAAGCCAGTGTTTTAACTAGCTCTCCATGCAAAGCAGTTAAATTTCACTTTGCAATGTAATGATTGCAATGTATCCTTGTCTTTCTGCAGATGATGATGATGATGATGATGATAAACTTCAGAGGGCACTTCAGGTAATCATGGACCTTCTTGAGTACATCAGCTGGAAGCAGAATCCTTATGCTTGGAAGTGCCTCTGGGACGTTATTGTCTCACTGACGGAAAGGTAAATATTGGTATGGCTATACTAACTGCTTAATAGTATATGAAATCAAGAAGCTTAGGGACGTGTACTTGATCTGTAGCCTTTATAGTATTTTTCTATTGGGTTGGACAGTGTTGTGAATGAGTGAGAGGGAGTTGAGGAGCTGGATTAGGAAATTAATTGTTGAATTTCTGTATTTAATTCCTGAACATGTAAAAGATCATAATCTTTCTTGCACCATAGTTTTTGATTTGTGGATTTTAAAATCGATGTCTCTGAACTTGTCAGATGTCGCAAGGATGTAATCACACAGGAGTGGCAGAAGAGGAAAGAGCTGTGGATGCCGCTGCACTTCAAAACCCACCACGCCAGACAGGATGCCAAGGTGGATCAGGACCTGCTGTTGCTCAAGGCCCAGGTCGCTCCAAAGCTTGTTGGAAAGAGTGAGTCTGCCGGTGTGCCCTTTGCCTCTTTTTAAGTATGTTTTGGTAGACTGGGTAAACCCTGCTTGATCTGCCGGTAATTTGATTTTGCCCTGCAGCTCAGGCTGGAAACCTTCATATTTTATATTATATATACAATATATTATATTATATTATATTATATATATTTACAAATGTATAAGACAATCACACGCTAGCTTATCCACTTGACACACCCTGCTCGTTGGTCTGATTGGTTGAAGGGCTATCCAAATATGTACAGTCATATGAACTATGGCCGTTGATCACGCCTCTTGGGCAGTCAAGGATTCAAAGCAGACTCCCCAGACTAACGAGTGGATGTCCCGATACCCAGGCCATGTCTTCGGTCTAGCCGAGATCTTAAGTGCACACCTGATCTGAATCAGTGTAAATATGATGGTCAGGAGATGAGAACCATAATGAGCTGAACTCTTTTATTAATCAAAGTTGGCGGCAGCCATCTTGGTAAAGCGATTCGGGCAGATATTTTCCTATTCACATAAATAGGGAGGCATATGTAAATGAGGTCATATTGATATAAAATAAGTACTTCAGGCTGTGTTTAAATCTGAATTGACAATGTAAATATCTCACGCCAGAATGTTAAAATAACATTACTTACATTGCAGACAACTGCCATATTGACTTTACAAACTAACCCCATTCATTCTATGGAGGATTCCTTGTAAGTGCTGTGCCTCCTCATTAGAAAGTCATCGGTTCAATTCAGTGTAATATTAATGGGCTTTACATTTAATACTGTGTGGGAAGCAGGGGATGACATCTATGAATTTAACCTCAGCTTGGTCCAGGAGTGGAAGAGGTGATGTGATATGAGTCATCTTCTTTTCTGTCTCCAGATGCTGAGTACCGCAAAGCTGCTCTACAGTTGATTGATAATGCCTGAATGTGGGATGAGAAAAATGAACTCTCGGACATCTCCACTGTGGACACCTATTGGAGTCTTCCTAACCCCTTGGTACAGTTGGAACGTAGATAAAAATCTGACTGAGACAAAAATGACTCTAAGGACAGGAGTTATTACCTTTGTAAAACTCTTCATTTATGCTTCTGTCAGCCGACTATGACTGTATGCACCTCAGTTACGTATTGGATGTGAGAGCTGAATGTGATTATGCTGAAGAGTAACTGGAACCACAAGGTGGCGCTCATGATGTGGTGCAGCATTTTCCACCTTTGTGGTTGAATATGGTTGGCAAAAAGAAGAGTGTGTGTGTGTGTGTGTGTGTGTGTGTGTGTGTGTGTGTGTGTCTGTCTGTCTGTCTGGACACAACTGCTCCAGTGAGGGAAGTCTGTCATGAGGGGGTAGAAATAACACCACAGACACACTGACCTAAACACAGACGTGCACACACAGAGACAGCAGAAGTTTGTAAATGTGTGCCTTGTCAGGTTAGGGATTTGTGATCACACGTTCACAGGCTCTAGTTTTGCAAGCTACTAGTCACACTGCCACCATTTTATATAAATTTTTGTCTGTTTTTACATTGGCCATACCCGAGGTAGGGGTATTTATGAGGATTTGTATGAGAGTCTTTGTTTACATGGCGTATATTTGGAGCGCATACCTCTTCTACGACTCTAAACCCAAATGGTGTCAGACTTGTCACTTTGTCACTTGAGCCTTTGTGAATAATAAAATCTTTTTCAAAAAGTTTTATTTTTGTAAACTCACCCACTTGGCGGCTGTTGATAATTAAATAATAAAACCTATTGAATGAAGATGATGTTTTTGATGTATATTTCTTTCTCAACCTTTGAAGGATGGGTACGTCCTCGTTTTCTAGTATCAATACTGTTTTGTGTTTCTTTTTAGCAGTCTTGGACCTATTTTGATGCTGTTCAGGGATACTGTCTGAAAAACTGGGATGACCGCTAATGAAGTAAAAATTATTGCATTGTACATATTACATTTCTTAAGTTAATGTAACTGTATTGCCAATTTCTAACTTTTAAAGCTTTTTCGTGCAACTGATTTTGTCTCTGTATTCAGTAAGGTGCTCGCACACAGGGATCTAGCCAGTGTGCATTCATATGAAAACTAAAGAAAAGAGTACACTGAAGAAGTCGACCAGCATCTGTGTTGATGCTGCCTCAGGTACTTCACACCTGCGCTGTTCACATCCCAGCTTCACACGTCACTGGGCCTTCTGATGAGCACTCCATGTTTAGGAAATGTGGCTGAAATCCTTACACAGCCACCGCGTGAAAATCCCCTCAGTTTTTCAGGGAATATTAACAAAGACCCAGATTTTGAGAGACTGGGAATAACATCTCAACAGAGTAAACAGAAATCGGAACAGTCTCTTTCCAGCTTAAGGGCTACTTGGTGCACATTAGGGAGGTATAACACGGTGTAAAGTTGAACAAAAAGCATAATGTAAGGACTTCCTGAGGGTATCTGTGAACAGAGATGGGTCAAAAAAGTGGGGGAGAAGATTCAGTCATGCAAATAGGAGTTTCAACAAAAACAGTGTCATTTTTGCTATGGTTTACCACTAACACTATACATCTGTACAACCAAGATTCAGACATTGTAGTTCAGAATTTTCCTTTTTGGGCAGAAAATCAATAAAATGTGTCAAACAGGATTAAAAAAAACAAGTATTAAAAGCTGATCAAATAGTTGAATAACCTGGAAAACAAATGTTTAGCACACAATGTTCATTCACAAGTTGCGTATTACAAGAGAGTATCTGAGTACAATTTTGAAGGACTTTGCGCCTCCTGAGCATTGTGTTCCGTTCAGTCCATCAGTCCAGCACAGCAGCATCAGCAGCATCAGTGATCAGTGTTCTCCTGCATAAGTCATTCCAGGGCTCGGGGTCAACCTCAGTGCATCTGGCACCACCTGTGCGTCCTGCTGGGGCTGTCTCCTGTCCGCCAGGTAGAGGGATGAGGGTGGGGACAAAGGGCTTGGCCTGTCCTGCAGAAGGTACAGGGCGGCTGTCGAAAAAACATGTTCTTTTCTGGCAAAAGTAGTTGTGAAAAGTTGTTGCAGTGTTGTCCTCTAGCATCGTTACAAAGGAGTTCTGCCACCATTGGACAACTGGATGCGTGTGGATGTGATACATTAATCCCTTCTGTGGAGGTGTGGGATCACATTATACCTATTGTGATTGTGTAATGCGATTTGTTTTCTTCTATTGTTCTTGCCAATCTCTCAACTTGTTTAAAGTCATTTTTCCCCTCTATGGCTCTTTTTGACAGTAGGTGGCCAAGGATTTTTTGTTTTCTTTATTCTTTTTTGTTGTTATTTTAATCTCTCAATGTTTTCTCTCAAGCGCACAAGTTCATGTTGCTCCTTTGAGGCAGTTAGAAGACTTGTGGTGAGGTGTGGGGAAAGAGATAGTGCATTGTTGTAAATACTTAAAATGGTTTTGTTATGAGATGCATTTGACTGCGGTTATCATTGATAATATTTCCTGCGCTATGAGGTGCTGTGAGGAGTTCTGTCATATTTGAGTTGTCTTGCCACGGACTGGCATTGTGTCAAATCATGCAAAGGAGAAAAAAGGCCACACTTTATACATATGGGGGGAGGCATGTCCCTCCCAGGTACACTATGATTACCTAGATAGACCTAGATACTGTAGATAGATTGATATCCGTGGATGAAACGGAAGTCATTGAGTGGGAGGAGTGAATGAAGATGTGGCATCAGTAGATTTTTACTCGTTCAAGCATGTAAACTGGCATATTCCTTATTCTGATAACAACCTGATTGGTGCTTTAATCAGGCTGCTCTGTATGTAACTCCACTGACTGATTGGGTGGAGTGAGTGCCTCCAGTTGCTTGGCTGTGCCAAGCCAAACGCTGGAGATCCCCGCTGGGGCCTGTGCAGCTCAGGAGGAATGTGTCCATCGCGCCGCTGAATCACTCGCTTCAACAGCCCCCACAATCTGCTGCTGCACGCTCCCCTAATGAAGCCACTGCTGGAGCCGGCTTCCCATCGATCAGGCCCTGGGCCGTAATCTAAAAAAAAAAGGAAAAAAGAAAAAAAAAAACTTAAGGGAACATACTCAATTAGTGAGTTTCACGCTGCCTGATTCACTTGATTTGATATAATTGCTTTAATTGAAGTTTTAGTTCAAAACTACTGTTTAAATTATTTCCCTTCGCCCCGGGAGCATGACATTAGTTGATGTCTCACTTTTTTTTCTCCACCTCACCAGCATTTGAGAGAGCATTCTGTGTTGTCCTTCGCGTCACGTATTACTGCAGTGCTTTTTCTTGAATAGTCTGACATGATTGAGTTTTTGAGCATCCAACCACTAGACCCAAGTGTAATAAAAATGGAAAAGCTGGTAAGGGTGTTTTTTTTCCCCAAGTTGTGCCATTTTGTGGTGCACTGGAGAGAGAGGGAGAGTGTGTGTGTGTGTGTGTGTGTGTGTGTGTGTGTATATATGTATGTGTGTGTGTGTGTGTGTGTGTGTGTGTGTGTGTGTTTGGGGGGTTGGGGGGGGGGGGGGGGGGCATGATTGTGCTGTCCTTACATAACCAAACCCCAAAGCACTGACCAAGCCACAAGAACAGCTGTTGGTGAGAGAAGGCAGAAGGGGGGAGATGAGGAAAGAGGATGCATCAGAGAAACACATCGTCTGGGAATTTGCTCTCACAGCCCACTCTCCGGAAAAGACCACAACCTCAAAAAGGGTCAGCACCTTGGCCTGGTTTGTTGCCATGGTCCCCGTCTGGCCAAGCTGTGTGCATATAGCAGCAGCATCAAAGTGCATCAGCCTCCCTGACTTAAACTTGACAAACCATTTCAGTCGACTACATTTGAAAGGAAGACATCATGATCCAAAAGCGTTGCTCACAGGCCCATTCGCACACAAAAGGGTCAGGTTCTTACCGATGGAATCTGAGTCGGGGCAGGAGATCTGTGTACAATATTCAGTCTGAGGTCACCACAGAGCGTGAGACACTGCATATGTGCAACCTTCCATCAGTTCTGATGGAATCTCATGTTGCCTTTTCACTGGAGTAACATCTGGTCGCTGCTTTCCGTCTGACTAACTCTCCTCTGTGAGGACTAGCATTAGTCTGCATGAGTGACTGTGATAATTACAACATTTTGGAAACTGATTTGAAAAATCCCTCAAATGGACAGACATATGTATTATGTTATGTTAAAATGGCATGTTGAAATGTTAGAGTAAAATAAATGTTGATTAGCTGTTGATTGTTGGTTGTTGATTAGCTGTTGATTAGCTAAAAAAACATTTCTCTTTATTTCTTGGTGGCGATGAGTGAGAAGCACAATACACAGTGCCTGAGGGAACATTGGTCATGAAAATTATTCACATTATGAACATACCCTGTCTGATGTTGTTATTTCTCCAATCAAGTCCACGATTCAGAATAAAGCTGTTACTTAGCACAACATTTATTGTGACTCTTTTGCCCTTTGTGTCCCGTTTAATCAAAAATCGATTGTAGATCATTACAACCTCAACATAAGACAGCAAACATCTGAAAGTTCAAGGCAAGTTTCTATCAGATTGCCACTGTACTTAGGCTAAAGTACATTTTCTGGTGCATGGCTCTGTGTCTGCATTTGTCATTTGTGAAGTTACCTTAGTCTCGTTCCTGTTGTTATTACCTCAAGTTATTTATGATTCTCTGGTTGTCACTCACTCTCTCCTGATGCCATCGGAACATAAACCCAAATGTCATGTTCACTTAGCAAGCCTGTATTCTCTCAAGCCTCTGGAGCTAAGCAGGTATTGGCAACGGTTCTTTGGATTACTCAAGTCATGGTTTAGAAAAGAGAAGGTCATATAGGCCTAAGTGGGGGAAAATATAGTCGCAGGCATGTGTTTGGCCTCTGTTTTGTCTGCGATGGTTGTCAGGTAATTAATTCACATGTTCATTTTGCGTGCTTGGGCCTAGCCGTGCTGACTCGGCAGCTTACTTCAAGATAGGAATCAGACATGACTGATTGTAGGCGGTAATGTTTTCTTTCTTTTGGGCCGATCTTATGGTCCCTCTTTTTTTTGGCTGACCACACAATCCCCCGACTCCATGTTTCAGTGCATCTGAACAGATTGAAGTATAAACCCATACGACTAATTGTCATTGTAACTTTAAGACAAGTATTAAAACTCGACGCAAAAAAAAAAAAAAAACTCAGACGGAACGGAACTTAGGAACGGAAAGTCTTTTAAGCTGTTTTCTGACTTAGTCTGCATACAGTCTACAGGGCCATAGGGGAGCTTTGAATTGGATTGAAAGGCATTTTAGAGCGCACTATAATGCTCTGAGAAGAGTTTATACTGAGGTGGTTGAGTAAACAAAGTTGAGACGGTTGGGTAAATGAAGTTGACTTTTCTCCCACTGTGACGCCAGTCCCCTGGGAGCCTTACAGGCGATGACCGCACTGGCCCGTCTGGGCTGAGTAGGTCAGCGTGCTCCTGTGTCCGTCTGGCCATCTCCTCACTGACCTTTCACAAGCTGGTGCTCGACCCCCAGAGATGCGCTTGCCCCCAACCCCCCCCTGCCACACACACACACACACACACACACACACACACTTCACTGCCCCAACCCGCTCCCTCAGGAGGGTAGTCAGCTGTCTGGTTGTGCTGGCTGGCGCTCTCTCTCACACACCTGTCCAAGTGAGGAAAGCAGTGAGGGTGAGTCACGCAGAGGGCAAGGGAGGCGAAGAGGCGGCCCTGGCATGGCAGTGCTGGTGGTGGTTGAGTAGAACGGGTGGACGGGGGGAGGGGTGCAGACAGTGAACACACACACACACACACACACACACACACACACACACACACACACACACACACACACACACACACAGCTCTCCAGGAGAGCTCCAGCTCCTTAGGTTTCCTGCCCAAGAGCCTTGTTTGGGGCCTGATCCACTGATCTCCAGTGGATGAGAAAAGCTTATTCCAAGTCTGACGCAACATAGTGGCCCAGTCATAGGACTGGTCATAGTGTTTATTATGGGAAGCACCGTAAAACTTCTCAAGAAAAATGCAACAGCTCTGGGAAAACTTATAGCGTAACTCTAAATCATGAGGGTGTCTAAATTAGTACAGATTTGGCAAAAAAAAAAAAAAAAACATGTTAAAAGTTGTTTAATATCAGTGACAACGTTGTGAATTTTGTGTGTAAGTCAACAAGACAGGACACAAAAGTGGTCCCAATGCCATGGCCTCGTTACAAATACGTTGTAACTCTGGGGGTCTGTGGGTTAAAAAGCTGTGTGACTCCTGCCCCAGACCCGGGATGCTTGACCGACTCTGTACTGAATTATTTATAGACAATACTGAATACTTAAAATGTAACCAGTGTGTCCAAACTGTCATCTCTCTATATCATACAGTCTTAATACCGGAGTATGCAGCGACAATAGCAGTTGTATAAAGCATGTTAAAGGGATAGTTCGGGTTTTAAGACACAAAGTTATATGGGTTCCCTGTCAGCAACGTTGTGCATCAGCACTGACTTACCCCCCGACAGCGTCCTGTGAGCCGAGATCCAGCCGGTTTTTGATCGTTTTTGATGCCGGACTATTTTCTTCAGCAGGTTTCTGGGGTCACGAAAGTAAAGTGTTTTTCTTCTCAAAACCATATGCGTTCAACAGAGTGATATATTTGCACCACAAAAACGTTGTCCAGCTGTCAGTAGCGCGCAGTGATAGGAATCGCGAAAAATAAGTAAGTGATAACGAGGTTTGAATTTTTCCTGGACAACGTTTTTGTGGTGCAAATATATCACTCTTTTGAACGCATATGGTTTTGAGAAGAAAACACTTTACTTTCGTGACCCCAGAAACTTGCCGGACTACTTTCTTCACCATCAAAAACCGGCTGGATCTCGGCTCACAGGACGCTGTTGCGGGGTAAGTCAGTGCTGATGCACAACGTTGCTGACGGGGAACCCATATAACTTCGTGTCTTAAAACCCGAACTATCCCTTTAATTTAGTTTATATACATAACGTTTCCGAATACATGCACAAGTGAATTTATTAAGTTATGCCAATTTTATAACAATAACATAAAAGCTTAAAAGTCTTTTAAAGTTATATTCAAGTCTTGATTCCTCTAAAGTTCAGAGCCATAACATTCACAAGGCAAAACCAGCTAGTAGAGAAAGCCATCCAAAAAACGGTGCATCTGAGTTCATCTCTAAAACATTAATGGTGCTCTCCAGTCTCCACTAAAGAGTGTGGTAACCGAATTTAATGCTTTTTGATGATGCTTGCTTAGTGAGTGAGTAAGAGGCCAAAAGTGTGTCAGTGTAAGCAACTCAGTCGAGCACAACGCCCTGAGCGGCTGTGTGTGTGTGTGTGTGTGTGTGTGTGTGTGTGTGTGGGGGGGGGGGGGTATTTGTATTTGTGTGGAGTTTTTATATGCTTGTGTGCATCTGATTGTGCATGTACTGTATGTCTGCAAATTTCAGTATGTGTGTCTACATGTGTATGTGTGTGTGTATATGCATGTGTGCGTGTGTGTGTGTGTGTGTGTGTGTGTGTGTGTGTGTGTGTGTGTGTGTGTGTGTGTGTGTGCGCGCGCGCGCGCGTGCGTGCGTGCGTGCGTGTGTGAGTCTAGTCTCTGACCTCATTACCCTGTTGGTCTGTGCTGCTCTGTGCATCTCTGTGAAGCATCCCCACATCTGTCTCACAGTGTGTATCAACACATACTCAGTTCTACCTACATCCTCATCAATCATCAGCTCTCAGTGTCCCACAGAGCAGGACAGCCCCCCACAGGGTCATATCAGGGCCATATGATGGCCACCACAAAGCCATATCAGGGCCATCACAAGGCCATATCTGGGCCATATTTGGACCATATTAAGGCCACCACAGGGCATCATGGCCATATCAAGACCACCACAGGACCATATCTGGGCCATATCAGGACCATGTCAGGGCAAAATTAGACCATATCTTGGCCATATCAGGACCATATCAGGGCTGTATTAGGTCCATATCAGGGCCATATTAGGTTCTCATGTAGATCTTGTTAGAACCTCATTAGGACCACAGCTGGAATAGAACACAGAAACACTTCAATCACTTCATTGCGATGTCTTGGGGTGTTAGAGGGTGTCTCTGACAGCATGATATTACAAACACTTTTGCTTCATATACTCAACAAGGCAGCAATTTCACTGCCTGACAGTGAGATTGTGTTCTTATGATGGGTGTATTTCTTTCTCCTTTTTTTTGGTCTTGCCTCTCTGAGGTCATGTCTCAGTCAGTTCTGTAAGTTCTGGAAGAGCACAGAACCATGAAATTGCTTTTTTTTTTGTTCTTGTTCTCCGTACGCCTGTTTTGTGCTGATGGTTTGTATGTGAGCAAACCTTTTTTTGTTTTAGCTCTAATTCACCTCACCTGGGACATCAGCATCTTCCACTGCTGACTAACATAGCATATTGTCATTGGTAAGTCTATTTTCAGTTTTCCCATGCTGAATAGAGTTATAAGCCTCTTTGCAGAAAATAATGATTTACTGCATGTAATGGCTTTAACAAATACTCAATTATGTGTGTGGTAAATAATTATTTCTAAATATTAACTCTGAATGGATTTGTGCTAAAACGCTCAAATTTATCTACTGCATTTTTCTTTTTGTGCATACTCAACTGCTATAGCTGCTCATTCATGTGTGATTAAGAGCCCCATGCATTCATTTTTAAACGAGAATGCCACATTTTTGTTTTATTTTCTGGCTTCACCAGACTCACTCGTGAAGGTTACTCTCCACTGGGAAATGTTTCCAACCCTAGGATCGCAATGGGCGTAGACTTTCCGTGAACTTTGAAATCATTGGTCCAGCCTAACCAAATACATTGATCAGGGATTCCTAACAATTGTTCCTGCTTTGCCAAATCTTTGCAGACTGATAGTAACCTGCATTGACAGTCGGGAAACAACGTACCTTTGCTGTGTAATTAATTTCAAATGTTTGCAGCTGCATTTACCACGCTGCCACTACATTTACCACAGCTACTGTCGATGTCGAAACTAACATCATCCCCTCTCATCACTAACTGTCTCGTCATACTGGTGGCAGCGGGAAATGTAAACGCGTAGGGAGGAGCCAGACAAAGACTCAAAAATGAGGTGAGTAGGGTGAGGCTAGTTTTTTGATACCACCCATACCATGTTTATCTCACCATACCATAGCATTTAATTCGGCTTTAGATTGAATTGACATTGTTGTTTATTATTGCTATTCTCCTTAATGTAGTCTTATCGACTTTTTCAATTGTTTACTGTTAAATTGAACTACTGTATTGTTATAACTTGTATGTAACTTTGGACAAAATCGTCTGCCAAATCCCATAACCATGTTCACAAGGGACTGTGAGAGCCTGATATACTCATTTAAACCATGTAAGCTGTGAAGCTCTGGAGTACTGTAGGTGTTCTCTATGATTTATTTGCAGGTAGACAGGCTTTGTAACTGTTTAATTACCCGATGTTGCATACCAAAAACAGCCTTGCTGTGTCATTGCAAAGTGTGAATGAGTGCTTGAGAGGGACGTTGCTGGATGTCATAATTTTTTACACCTGACATGACGTGACCCTGAGAGACTTCCGCCTCTTACGTTCTCAACTTTGGTTTTCACTCTGTCTCTCCTCCTCTATCCCTTTGTTTTCTGTCTTCCTCCCTTCCCACCCCTCTGTTCTCTCTCTCTCTCTCTTCCTCTCTTCTCCCGACTGTGTTTCTTGCCCCTCTCTCCACACACAGCGCACACAGACCCTGGTAACAAAGTCGCTGAGTGACTCAGGGACGCGCTTGAGTGGGTCTGCAGGACTCGGAGGATTTGCAGAGCCAAGCTAAAATTCAGACTTACAAGCAGGGCACGGAGGCAAGGCAAGGCGGGCAGGGAGAGGGTGGGGGTGGGGGAGGGGAGGGGGACGGGGAGGATGGAGCCGATCGCTTCAAGAGCTTTGGGTTCAATGAGTTCCCAGGAGAGAGTAGGATTGTGTTGGGGATGGGAGAGAGAGAGAGACTGAGGAAGAGGCAGAAAGAGAGAAGGGGCAAGTGTCAAAGACTGGGGGTGTATCTGTCAGATGAAAGAAATGAGGAGCAAGTGTCTTTTGCATGTTTGATAGGATGAGAGAGAAAGAAAGAAAGCTGAGGCAGTTAGAGAGATAGAGTGAGAGAGAGAGTCGCAGAGAGAGAGAGAGTGTGCGAGATTTAGAACAAGAGAGGGAGAGAGATAGTTTTGCTGTGCAAGGATTTAACATTTTCATGACTGCCAGAGCTGGCTCTTGGAAGCAGCACAGAGAGATAAAAGCGACTGCTCTCAGGCCTCCTGCTCCTCCCCTCATCCCTTCCTCTCTCTCTCCCTCTCTCTGTCTGTCTCTCTCTCTCCCTGTCCCTATCTCTGTCCCTCTCCCTCCCTTCCTCTTTCTTTCCCTCTGCTTGTTTCTCTCCTTCCCTCTCTCTATTTCTCTCTCTTTCCCTCCCTCACTCCTTTCTCTATATGCTTCTCTTTTTCACCCCCTCTCTCTCTCTCCTCTCCCTTTCTCTCTTCTGCTTTCCCTCTCTCTGAATCTCCTCTTCCTTTATTTCGACCACACTCCTACCGGACTGAATCCACGTCATGCAGACTGGAGCAAGACAGGCTCTCTCATACTGAGACAAAACTCCCCGTTCTCAATCATCGCATGCCACGTGGACTCATTGAAGCAATATTGCATTGAGTGCACTGAACATCTGTGGGTCTTTGGTGGCTTTTGCCGATGATATTAGCCATTTTCTCATGTTTATTCAGCACACACGGCCTTTGATCAAGCCATTATGACTGTGTTGCTAAGCCTACATCTGATAGGATTGAGATGATGTGCGCGTTCACGGCTCTGATGCTAGCGGTTGTGCCATGGTGGTAGTTACATGGTTGTTAATATTTGATGTGAGTCTGAGAGTGCATGCATTCAGTGAGTGTCTCCAAAGAAAAAAATGAGGTTAAAATGAAGGGCTTTTTGAGAGAGATCCAAATTATTGTGTGCTCTAAGTGTGGGGTAGACAAAGAAAAGCCTTTCAAAGCTCAGAGCTGCCATTTCTCGCTCTCATACCCCATACATGTTCAGAGCCTTTGCTCCTTTACCGCCTCTGCAGGGATAGTGTTTAGAGTCATTAATTAGAGAGGGAGCCATCATATTCCAGAAAAGTCATAGGTGGTGGGGTGACGCTGACTCCCACCAGAGAATGATCCTGCCCTCCCCATCCAGTCCTGGGTCTTAAGAGATCTCATGGCTCTATGTAGGCGTCCACAGCTAAAGCCTTTTTTTTCACCATTGTGGCAAAAAGTTGAACTTGCAGGTTAGGAAGCAAAGAAAAGAACAAGCCAACAAGAGGCACTGTTGTGTCTGAATTGGGGCGGGGGTTTTGAGAAGAGAAGAATGGAACAGAACAAGACAGACAGGCCTATAGTGAAGGCCTTAGGGAAGATCACAGTCATCAAGTGATTTTGAAATGGGCTATACTGAAAGAAATTGTGTTGCGATGTAGTCTAAAAGGCTTGGTGTTGTTAGTTTTTAAATGGCCATTATACAACTGAATGTGATCTGACAGTAATAGTGGAACCTCATGATGATCACATAGAACAGCATGGGGAAATGACACAACTTGCTAAAGCTTTACAGAAGTGACTGACGTTTTTGATTAAACACATACTGTATGAGTTCTTATGACACATCATTTTATTTCTTCATCCTATTAGTTGGCCAAAGCCTGGAGTGAGAATATTGTGATGGAAAGTTTTATGCATTTGACTCCCACATCTCACCAAGTAGTTTGTCTGACACCGTGAACCCTAGAGAAGTTTGTTCCCAGTGACCACTGTGTGTGACTCCAGATTCGGTTAAGTGAGGAGAGCACGCACAGCATTCGAACAAATTCTCCAACCTGACTGCAGAGGGCACTGGTGACAATCAGCGTCTGGTCTCTTAGTCCAGGTATTTGTTCACTAGTAAGTCAGACACAGAGACTATTCAGAAAGTGATATTGGGGGGGGGGGGGGGGGGGGGGAATAGTACAAGATAAAAAAAATTAAAAATTTTCAGAGGTACTGCATAATTTTTGCTGAAGTAGAATTGGTACTAATTGGTACAGGTACTTTTAATCTCTGTCAAATCTAACCATTTACTATAGATCAGGACTGTGACTGTAAACAATATGGTTGCACCGGGACAACATTAGGTTACCCTTTACTTGAGTACTCCACTTGAATAGGTGGTGGTGCCATAATATTGTTGTTAAACAAACAGATGCTCAGATATCAACAAACTATCTGTTGACACTCTGTCAATTTTCTTGACTATGGTTGAAGTTAAGGTTAGGAGTTGGAGTTGGATTTGGATTTGGCTGAGGTGATAAATAAGTTCAACAACAGTTGTTCATACTGAATTTGAATCTTAACAGATTATGTGTCTGTGGGCAGACTTTCCAGATAACATTATAATAAAACACAGGCTGGTGACCTGAATTTTCTAAAGGACCTCCCACTTTGACTACCTTTTGCAAATGCAAAGCAAAACAATACATTTTATAGACATCACAAATACTGTAATTTCTCAACTATTAGCCGCGGCTTATGCATTGATTTTGCAAAAATTCCCGCTGTTAGTTTAATACATGGGCGCAGTCAATAAGGTATTAATATGATTTTGTCTCTTTTAACTTGTACAAAACACGACTGTGGCTTATACACAATGTGGCTAATACACAGGCAATTACTGTAAGCCTACTCCTACAGTCAACAATTTAACAATATTATGGCACCACCCCCCCTAGTTGTTTAAACCTGATAACCGCACACTGTTTTGGTTTCATTTTAAGACAACTCTGTTTGATGTTCATGTCATTTTAGGACCTTTAAATCTTCCAATCAACTCACTGGCGGATCTCTCAAAGTGAGCAGACTATCTCGCCACAAACGACACTATCAAGCAGGTGAGTCAAACGCACCCAAATGGACCCATTGACTCATTTTCATTTACCTCGCTGGCCTGTTCCCACGTCTGACAAATGAGATCTGACTCACTCTGGTGCCTTTCAGGCCTGTCTCATATCAAGAAGACGAAACCCTTAACCCACAGTACATGGTGAGGACCAGTGGAAAATCTGACTGTCGGAATGTTGTTACACACACACACACACACACACACACACACACACACACACACATGCACACACACACACACACACACACACACACACACACACACACATACACGCACACACGCACGCACACACACACACACACACACACACACACACACACACACACACACACACACACACGCACACACACACACTGTTTGTGGGCACAATGCAGCCTGTTCTCAGTATGACCACACGCGGCACATGCATGTGTATATGTGTATATGTATGTGTGTGTGTGTGTGTGTGTGTGTGTGTATTTACATATGGTGATGATCTATGCCTTTCTGCATTTCTTTGCATATCATCTGATGTGTTTTCATGTGATTCATCTGAACAGATTAGTCAGACTGCCATATGGGATTAAGTTTAGAGATGCCGTGCAGGATAGTAAGTTTACCAAGGTGGTAGCATAAGATAGGGAGATCATTACATAAACCATAAGCTAAAAACCATAAACATACAAAATAAAAAAAAATCATGATATTCTGACTGAAAACATGTGATGTGAAAAGGATGTATTTGTACAATAATAAAGCCATATGTATGGCTCTTAAAGTCCAACTGATAAGACCCAATGTTGACATGACAAACTGATAAGACCCAATGAAAAGCTCCCACTGTGAAACAAAGGTAAAGCTTAGTGATTCATAACAGAGTTTTGTTAATTATATTCAATTGTTACTTAATTGTGCCATCGTACTAAACAGAGACCACCACTGACCTATTATTTATCGAATAGAATAAATAGCTCAGTAGTTTTGAGGCCATTGAAATACCATGATTTGCCATGATGTGGCATGCTTAGTAGGCTAGTGATGTCTCTTCAGATGTGTGTTTTGGTTGCTGGTTCTGTTTGAAGTGTGAGTTTGGTCAGATTAACAAATGGTTGCCACCGTGCTTGTTTGAATAACGGCATTAACTGTCGGACAATAGGAGCGTGAGACTAAGCCCTTTTGCAACCTGCCTAGCCGTTAGCCAGGGGGCTGATGTCACCCTGTGACTCAGGCTGCCACGGATACCACCACCACCACCACCACCGCTTCTGTCATCTCGCTATCCCAACGCCCTGAGCCGACGACACTAAAATCCCCCCTCCCAACCTCCACCTCACGCCATAGACCTCTCGACTAAAAAATACTCCACAGTGTTCTGTCACAAAAATCATCTCTTTTTGTATGATATAGCCTACCTACCATATGTTGTTGATTTTTCTGTAAGAGTATTGGTGACTGGCTGGTGATTACCCAAGCTGGAGTCAGGTTATGTCATCTTCTGGGCCTAGAACAACAGCCTCAGTCATGGGCTTGTTTCCCATTGGCAGCATCTTATCTGCTGCCAAAAGCTTCAGTCTGACTCAATGGCTGACACGATGGAGGGTATTTACAGGGCACGATGACTGTAGATCAAGTCACATTAAACAAAACGAAACTCAAAAGTCAAAAGCGACTGAGCATCAATAGAAAAAGACGGTAAAACTAAAGGTGAACAGATCAAACTTATGAAAGAACCGTGACATCACCTCATTGAGATCACCACTTCATCACACATTGAGATTAAAATCAAAGTAATTTATCAGATGTCACAATTAATCATTGAACATTGATTATTGTAGCCTACATAACATTTTTCATTAATAACTTGTAGCTCAATATTTGTTATGCTCCGAGAGAGAGAGAGAGAGAGAGAGAGAGAGAGAGAGAGAGAGAGAGAGAGAGAGAGAGATACATCAACAGTACAAAAGACTTTATTTTACCAGGTGAGTTCCATTAAGATCTTAAATCTCTTTTTCAATGGAGCCCTGTGTCTGTCAAAGTAAATGTGCACTAAGAACAACAACAGAGTATAGACAGACACAGAGTATAGCAAGTGTATCATAATGAGACAGGACAAACAGAATAGTAGACAATATTGACAAGTCCAGACACAACAAACAATAGGATATAACAAAAAAAGATGAATTACTATAGGATAAATAACAAAAGAGCTACATTTAACAAAAAGACATAATAGTGAGTTCATGCAGCTGGGAAGTGGGAAAGTTCCCAATTCTAAACTCCCCACTTCCGAAGTGAGAGCATTCATCATGTTGAGTGACGTCAAAACATTCTCCCGGGAGCTCTCCCAAAGTCCCCACTTCAAACTGGGAACTTCCCAGTTCAGGTGTGATGAGCACCCCCTGTAAACTGTCAATTCTCCCACTTTCCAGCTGCTCATGAACGCACCCTAAGACAAAGGGCGAGAGGGTTATTGGAAACAGGTGCAGTGATCTGACTTAATTAGCTTAAGTAATTGTTTAAAATGTCAGTGCCGTATGTAGAACAACACTTGTTGCACATTTGCTGTCCATGTGTCATGGCTGCCTGTGATGTCATCCTTCGAAAAGAGACTTCCCTACATGGTGAATGTCCAACACAGGGTCCATACATGACCCTTTACGCAAGACAGGACAGCTGGTCAATAGATGAGTGCTTGTATCCAAAGGTTGGAACCAGACAGATTTCCATCTGAAGCATTTAGAGACATATAGGTGGAATAGAATGCTCCCGATTAGCCATGACAAGCCCTTCACTTGCTCCAAAAACAGCTCTAATTCAGCTCTTTCTCACCCCCTCTTCACAGAGAAACTACTTGTAAAACGTATACTGTAATTTGTAGCAACAGTTTTCCGTGTCTTTATTTGTGCACTTTATGTCATGTAATTTGAAACTAGGGCACTAAAACCTCCAGAGAGGTAATTAGTGGTCCTCCCTATGTCATCTCCAAGCCTCCAACCTCGCTTGTATCAACCCCAGTCTCCTGTCCAGCTATCGTATGAGCAGCTGTAGTCATGGTGAATGTTCTCTCTGCGGTGTGGTGTTGTCAAGTAGTTGAACTCCAATCTTCAATTTCTTCTCTCTCTGTTGGGCCTGATTGAAAAAAAAAAGCGGGGGGGGGGGGGGGGGGCAATCTGTTGTGGTGCTGCTCAAGATCTGTCTAAGCGCCAACCTGTCTGTGCCAGCGTTTGCCACACAGCTCGAGTGGAAGCATTCCGCCTTGGCAAAGTCCCATCTCTAAAAGGTGACCGCCACTGCCACCTCCACCACCACTAGCCTCAGCTCACGTGATTGCGAACAACAACAACAACAACAACAACAACAATATTTGCCAGTTGCTAAGAGACTGAGAGGGTGTTATTCAGGCCCTTTTTGGTCAAAGATGGGTTATGACGTGCCAACTCGAGAGGATAATGCTGAACAGACTCCTCTACAGCAGGAGGGACAAGTGGTTACGGCGGGGCCCAGAGATGGGCTCCACGTGTCTGATACCGAAGCACACGCTCCCCCATCCTGGACTGACTTCATAAATCCCTTCCACGAAGAAAATGGAGCATTATCTCAAAAGTGCAGCATGTTGACTCCATACCAAGATGAAGGGCGGGGGGAAAGTAATTTGTTGTAATTATAGTCATAATAAAAAAAAGTATAGGCTTTAGAAAATATGCCTGATTTTGTGGCTTATATAATGCGAACTAGATTTACTCTTGTGCTGGACTGGTGCTGGGTGATTACCACAGTTTTCATTCATGATCCATCTGATTGTTGTAAAAGTTGCTTTTGGGTAGGGTCTACACTCTACAGTATAATCATGATGAATTCCTTATTTCCATCTTATTTTCTGATTACACCATTTGTAGTATATGTTCTACTGTACTCCTGTGACGGTTAACTCACTGTGGCAGTTATGAAAATGTATAGAAATAGGAGATCACAGGTTGACTCTCTCTCTCTGTCTCTCTCTCTCTCTCTCCCTGCTCTGTCTGTCTTTCTCTCTGCTCTTTCTCTCTGCTTGGCAATGAGAAACACCGTTCATGGACATGTTGTTCATCAAGCTGTTTGCTCTGAAGAGTTCCCATCTGTTTGTTCCAGTCGCCGTGGCTCCCATCTGAAATGGCATAATGGCTCGCACCAACCATCAGACAAACATAGCAACGATTCACAACGAAACACTCCAGTCCCTTGCTCTGTTTGGACGTACAGTCACAAATACTGATACACAAATGGTGCGAGTTCTAGCTGCGAGCAGCGATAAGTAGATGCCGGCGAGTGCAGACAGATGTGGGTGTCATAGCAGATGTACTGTGACCTGAGATGTCTTTCTGTTTTGAATCAGATTAGTCTGCAAGCCTTATCCTGCTCTTGGGGACGGATCAGGAAGTGGTTTTTGAGACTTCCTGTAGTTAAGGGGCCACGACTGTCACACAATGCAGTGTCACATTTTCCATTCACACACACACACACACACACACACACACACACACACACACACACACACACACACACACACACACACACACACACACACACACATACATACACATACACATACACATATACATACACACACACCACATACACATACACACAAATACACACACACACACACACACACACACACACACACACATCAACACATTGACATTCACATGCACACATAAACACATTCACTTACACACACAAACACTAGCTCCCACACAACTGAAACAAGAACAGCCACCCTTTCAGTCTTTCGGTTTATGAAACCTTTAATAACATCACATAACCTCACCTACTGTTGACCTAAAAATATCTACTTCCCTATACTGTAAGCATGTAGTCTCATAGGGAAGATTCAAAACTCCCTCCAGTCATTTCTTAGCACCAAATAGGTAGTGAATTTCTAATAAATGTACAACATGGCTGTCCACTCATTTGTTTAATGTTAATTCAATCATTTTTATGTGATGCCGATTATATTACGGTAAATGCTTAACCTTGCTCCAGATCTTCTCATCCTCCTCTCTCTGATTAGCTAGACAGAAAAGGGCAAATGCTGCTGAGAGGGATCGGGTGTGTTAAGTATTGGGTTTGGATTTCTTTATGTGAATGAAATCATGTAGAGTTCTTTAAGCCAGTTGAGTAGAAAATGACATATCTGTCAGTTGGTCACTGAAGAGCTTTTTGACCATGTTTTGTTTTGGTCTTCTCAGATTATTCCACTAAGCTCATTGCATGTTCATAAAACATTGAGGACACTGAGGTCATGTCCTTGGTTTTTCGTTCTTCTGGCTGCAGGTTTTGGATATTTCCTTACAGGTTTTTAATTCTGTCAAGGATTTTGGATTCGGATTTGGATCAGATTTTCAAAACAATCAAAAAGAAGGAGTTTAAACAGCTTAAAATTATGTTCATTTTTCTCCTGAGTGAAAGTTTGAACCAGTTATGAACCACAAATACACACAGAGGCACAAAAGGCTCTTAATGCTAATAAAACATGCATCAATGGCAAATCAAACAGCAAATAAATTGACACAACTTGATGTCATACCATTGTTTTAAATATGGACAGGTTTAAACTTCATTTTTCTGATGGCTGAGCTATTTGTGGATACTTTACATAGTCAAAGTATGTGTAAAAAGGCAAAGAATCCATCGATGACATGTACTGTAAGACCTATAAGCACTTAGACTAATTCCTATAACTTACGTGTCAATTTTCATAAACATAGACCTGCACTATCACATTGTCAGCTTTTATACTGCCTTCCTCATCAAATACAGATATAGTTTCATCATTACTCTATGTGCCTTTGGTCTCTGTGCATGCTTGTGTTTGACCGATTCAGGTTCTGCCCATATACATGGGGTACAACCAAGATATACAGTTGGATACAGACGTACTGTCTAAAAATAGGGTTATGTTATCCTTGCTATTAGTCTACCTCTTAAATTCTCCCTCTCTCTCCCTCTTTGTCTCTCACACACACAAATCTTTTTATAAGTTTTTATTATATAAGTAAATTAATTGAAGATCAAACTTACCTCTAGTGCATATAGTGTGGCTACCTGTCTGTAATAACACAAATAAGAGAATGAAAATACCAGGTGAATGCCACCATGTTTGTGGAGGCATCACTACAGTCATTGTTTACAAACTTTAATCAAATCAAAGCACTGCGATCAAGGCAAAATGTTCATCATGTTTTCAGTCAACAGGTCTTTGTTTGGAGTCTCTGACCAGGAAGTCAACATCTATCAGGGTATCCTGAAGGACACTGTAGTCCATACTGGAACATGTTGAGCACAGAGAAGGGTCAAGGGTGCCACCAAAGCAATACACTGCAGGTGCCATTGCTATTTATCATTTAGGTGTGAGTCTTGTTTTTTTTTATGTTTAATTTATTTCTTGTGACATGATTAGATGGCAAAATAATTTCATCCCAAAAGTAATAATATTGAATTGTATGATGCCAAAAGAAAATATGTGTTCTGGTAGGCTACTAGAATATTAATGCACTATATCCACTGAGTATGTAATAGATTGGTCATACTTTATCTGGATGGTCTCCTACAGTATACACAGATGTTCATATTATAATAAACTCTATTGACACACTGTTAACAACAATGTACTGTATGGTGAAATTTAGTTTTATGGTTAGCGGTTGGGTTTGGTTAAGGTGTTGCCCAGTGAAGACTGAACTTGAATTTCTTGATTTCAACAAACTGTAATCATTCTGTATAAGCGGACTATCTAAGTAAAGTCTTACCACAAAAAAAAAAATCCAATAAAGTTTGTAGAATGCCACAGTGATGTGATTCGTCAATCTGCATTCTTCCTCATGTTCCAGGAAGTACTCTTGAACAGTAAAAACATGAACAGTTTCCATGTAAGATTGCATCATATGCAGTCAACCATTTGACACACTGTATAATCTTAAATAAATGTTGGTCATCTGGATAGGAGGTACTTATCAAAGTTACATACCTGACATAAAATAAACATTAAATATGTCAACATTTTTCTTGATGCAAGGCTGTTCATTATAACTCATGCCCTCCCACTCAGTGCTCCACAGTGCATGAAACCCCAATTTAGAATGCAGTGGTCTGAGGGTTCTCATGAAAAGAGAAGTGGAAACACCTTCATTGTGATGGTGGTGTACTTCAGGGAACCCTTACGGAACCTCTCCTCTTTACTCCTCACACAAGTGATTATCAGATAGTACAGCCTCTGTTTGCAGTGTGTCCCACTAACCTTAATGGCCTAGCCTATTTAAGGTATAGGGCTCTTTCACACAGGGTGGTCCAGGATTAAGGGAAGTCTTGAAGTTACTGTATTTGAAGTTTAAAAAGTTAACCCTTGCTTGCTGTGAGGCAAGGGGAAAAGTTGGTCCAGAGTTATGCAAGGTCGCCTTGTTTGGACCTGTTGCCTAGTTTGTTGCCTAGTTTGTTGCCTGGAAGAAGTGTCGCCTAGAGTATATTGAAGATCCCTGTATCTCACGCCTGGACCCTGTTTGTGATTCCCTGATCTGCCCGTGGAATAAATTATACTTTTGTATTGGAACTGCTATCTCCTGCCATCTCCTTCCCTCAACACCAACACATCCAGTGATGCACCTCCCACAACGTGGGGTGGCCGCCTTGGTCCCTAACACACCTCCTGTTGAAAGTACAATATCTTACCTGGCATGGGATGGGGGCAATTACAGAAAAAATGTTTGAAGTGAACTATCACTTTCAACTCTTCCCCTAAATTCTTTGCATTTCACACATGTCGGGCCCTTTCCATTTAGGCCTACATAGTCTCCTCCACACTGTGCTAAAGACAAGATTCTTCCTATTGTGATTTTGTTTTCAACATTTGACGTTTGAGTCAGCTTTCATGAATAATATTAATAAAACAAAATCGTGCCCCATGCATTGGGTAAGGGGTTTAGAACCAA
The DNA here is from genome assembly GCF_963854185.1 of Sardina pilchardus. Classification (NCBI taxonomy): domain Eukaryota; kingdom Metazoa; phylum Chordata; class Actinopteri; order Clupeiformes; family Clupeidae; genus Sardina; species Sardina pilchardus. The sequence goes on along the minus strand of NC_085005.1, from coordinate 15,430,261 downwards.
TTAGTGCTTGGACTGAACCACTATAGGACATGTGTGTGTGGGGGGGGAGGGGGCTGTACCATTAACACCACAGTTAAAAACAAAAGCTTAAAGACATACAAACACATACACATACACAACAATAAACATTAAAGTGCATGTGTGTGATGGAAAGTCTGTGTTTGCACAAGGCAGAGTCAAAAGTTAGCAGAAGGTGACAAGGAGAGGTCTTCTTTTTCACAAGGTGGTTGGTGAAAAGTATTCAATTTTGTTTCAGTCCTTTAAAGATGATGTTCTCAGTTGTATGATCATGTAAAGACTGTTAAGTCTACTATGCGTGTAAAAGTCAGAGGCATTGCGTGCGGAGTTCTCAGTGCACTCTCCTGTGGCTCAAGTGCTATAGTGAGGTGTTCACCACACTAAGGTCACGGGTCCCTCCTCCCCTTTGCAGTCCTTTGGGTAATGCAAATGAGTTTGAAAAATAAAACATACATACAGTATGTGCATGACATGATCAAAATAGTATGTATAAAAGGCTAAGGTGAAAGGGTGGACTTTAGTAAATGCTTTTATTGCAAGTGACAGGGATACACAACAGAGGATCAAACATCAAGTTCAAGTTTATTGTCATGTATTCATGAACAGGGGCAACCGCTTACCAGTCAGTGACACTAACCATTGCTACGAGTTCAACACACATCGTTTCATTTCAGGAAGTGACGAACAACTACCTAAGCATCATGGGGTTGCTAAAACATGTATGTTCATATCTAGCTTATTAGAAATTCTTTCTTTTGGGCCCCTACCGTCGGCTGGAAGGCGTTATAGGGTTCTTGTAAGGGTCAAGGTTCGCATTAGGGAAGGTAGCACTGCTTCGATGGTGGCAGCACTGTCTTGAAGTCGATGGTTGGGGCTCAGAACACAACATCTTATTATGCTAGGGCAAGGGGAAATAGTTGTCAAGAAATATTTTTAAACAAACTTACTGCAAAATATGTAACCTGTTTTTTTTGTTTTTTTCAAGGTCCATGTAAACTGCGTTGGTTGGAATTATGCTTTTTAGTGTTGTCTGAGACAAAAGTGGAGGTAGTTTTTAGGGAGAAAATGAAATCATTGCTCATCTCTGAGACCTTGCTACTTCACTGTGGCTACTAGTTAGAATCCTCAATATATATCACATTTGTTTTAAAATTTTGTAAAAAGCATTTTTTTTATCTGAACAAGCCTTTTTATGGGTGTCAGCATTTTGAGTTCCATGTAATTTCTGATGCAATGCTCGGTGAATCACTCTGAAAGCATCAGCCTCAAAAGCGGAGAACACAAACAAAACCTTTAAAAAAAAAAAAGAAGCAAAGCTCGGAGCCAGTCTCAACCAGGGGAAAGCTGATACAAGAAAAGTGATGAAGAGTGGTTCGTCATGCACTATGACACGTACCTCAGCGTAGCAGGTTTGACGGCTTTGAGAAACCATGGCCTTATGCAAATAGTGAGAATGCATGTGGTGTCATCATACAAACAGAACTGGTTTTGCCTGGCCGCTCTCTGGCTCAGGAGGGTGGAATCATTACTGGAACCTCAGTCACAAAGATTGTGGTAAAATCAAAAGGGGTTTAGTTTGGGAACGTGCGCACATCCAAATTAAGGTGCAGGAGCCAAATAGAAGAATGTCCGCTCCCTTGCTCTCCATTTGTTAGAGTTAAAGTTGTTTTTATTAGAGTTAAAGTTATAAAGTTATTAGTTAATGCCCTTCGCCTCTTCATCAGACACATCATTAAAATAAAAAAGGGGTAACACCAAAGATGATGAGAAGTTTGCTGTAGAAGAAATAGGCCTATTATATTCTATTCCTTTCAAAAACAACAATAAATTATGGGTAACATAATTAACTTCTCATTTTTACAGTTTCACACAAATATACAAATCCATTACATTTGAAAAGCAATGTGAGAAACATATGGAACAGTTTGAATTTAAAATGCAGTTCTTCCAAATTCAGTTCTGTCTAGACGTCATGACATTAATATAGCCTACTGTAAGTGTATCTTTTAAAAATATAACTCCCCTAATGCCATAAGCATTTACAAAGGACATCTAGTCTACCAAGTCATACACACATGACTTCATCAAAGACAACATACAATTTGTGTCAGAAAACCTCACAGAGCATACCAATTGCAATTAGTCATTAAAATAGTTTTCTAGGTATGATTCACATTATTCTTTATTATAAGGCTCAGCATGCGTGACCTAAAAGGCTTTCTTTCTGCTCTATTCTATTTGCTTTCTGCTGTGTCTTTGGGCACAGATCAGGCCACCATTCTCTAAAGCTTAAGGGCGCATCCCCTCAACCCCGATCTGCAGGCACTTTGATCAGCTGCAGTGGCACATGCATAAATAGCTGGCCGTGGCACTACCACACGCTATGAATAGAAGCAATAATAAATGTCCCGCATTGTTCAGGGTTGCTGCGCAGCTAAATTTAGAGAGGCGCAGATGCAATTTGGGCTGTGATAGTAGTGAAACCCTTTAGCTGTGGCATGTGTCCTGTCATGGGAGGGGGTTGCCGATGCCAACTTGGCCATGCATATTATAGGAGGAACATGGCCAAACATCTCTATTTACCACCCGCCTATTTATTATTGTGTGCGTCATGGTATTATTATTATTATAAGCTAATATCTAAACAATGTTTCAAATAAGGCTATATGATAAATCATGAATCAGCTTCTCAGAGCTGAATGAGTTTGATATGAATGGCTCTCAATTTCGACGAAAACACGCATGGAGAAGACAGGTTATGGTCTACGTCACGGGGGACGGGCCTCCCTCGCCTATATTTGACTGCTGTTGCGCTTCACTCTGTTGGCCTATTCGAAGAGCTCGGGAGCTGTTCGGTGTCTTCGGTCCAGCCTGAGAGGCTTTTGATTGGTTGCCAATGACATCACCCCTGCTCTCGTACTGAAGTCTGAGCATTGTTCGTTCACTCTACGGAGAAAGCTGACTTTACACCGGACAAACTCCCTCCCACCGTGGGGTTGGTTTTTCACTTTTATACAGTGTGACTTTAATATTAAAACGTCCTCCATTGGTTCATGCTCGTGTCAATCGGATAATAGCCTACTAGCTACTCCAGTAGGCTGGTTGACCCTCTTGTATATTATAATGCTTGGAGCGTAGCAAAAAGTAAAAATGTTGCGGATCCACGGCTTTGGGACGGGCTGAGTTGAGTCAGCGTTGTTGATTGTAGATTAAATAACCGACATTTGCCCCCAAACCACTGGAGGTTTTATTTATTTCCATAGGTAAGTTCGTTCATTCTATAATGTGTGCTAAGTTTAAATGTCAAAGTTATTTTCTATTAGACATTAGGCTACAGCGTAATGTTCCATCTGTCTTCTACGTTTTAAAATACATTTCTTTGAATGAAGTCATGTTACTGCTGTAGCCTAAATCGATTGCTCGGTCAATTCAGAACCAGCAGAATAGATGTATTTTAGTAAATGGCTCAAAATCGTTTTACTGGCATTGTTTTTAACAGATGACAGGTTACACAGGGATTGCCTGTATTGTGGTTAAGCATGTAGCCTAACCGATTGTTCTCTCAAGTAGCCTACAAAATAAGAATGGTGAGTTAATGATTTGTTTGGCAGTGTTAATTGCTATTGGACTAGCGAAATATTATTTGTGAGCGCAAGTCGTAAAGGCACTTGTCTTGTCTGTGGCTGGATGGCGGTGCGGAGCGTCTCCGCTGTATTCACAGCACGTCCACATGCCGGCTCCTTCAGTTTCCCCTCTCTCTTGGCTGCCTGATTATATGCAGTTATGACATGGGGTTTTGGATGTTGAAGGGTCGGGCGACATAGCCGCGATTAGTTAACGATGGGGTGTGAGTAAAATCACCGGTTAGATAACAAACGAGTGTGCAGCATGAATTGGCGGTAACAGTGGCTGTCGGAAGCACAGCTTGATGAAAAGGCGCACAAAATGCGGCGTGTTATGCTGCAGTGTTTTATCTTCACCGAGATGAAAGACTAATTGATACAGCATACAATCACCAGACAGTGGATGAGTCCTAGTCTGACCCGCTTCTGTATTAGGACATGTCATGGATTTGATGATGTATAATCAATTTCATGTAGACCACTGTGCTGGCATAGGGGTTTTCTCTATGGCTATGTAGCCTATTCAAAAATTCATCGGATGCTGCTCAGTAATGTGCATGTGGCCAATATCTCAGTGATGTGTCATCCATATTTATTCGTGAAGACAAGTGGATTGTTTGTCATTTTGCTGTGACACTTACTGAATGGAACTGAGCAGTGCAAACCACACTGTCGACCCAAGCATGCGGCAGTCCGCCAAAGCTGTGAAATCCTTCCTAATTTATTGCTCAATTCTCAAATCCTCTCCCTTACTTTTGAAACCATCTGGGTGCTGCTGCACACACTCACATTCTCACAGACACACAGACGCACATAAACACATGGCATGCACACAAACACACTGATAATCACACAGACTGGGGTCATTGAGTGTGTACTGATTGTTGCTGCCTGGTTTTATAGCTCTGCTTGTCTCTCCCCACCCCCTCTCCCCAATGCAGGCTGGGTCCCTGAGTTCTCCATAGTATTGCCAGCTCCTCAGCCTCCCCATGCCTCCGTCTCCCCTCGACGACAGAATTGTGGTGGCGCTGCCAAGGCCTATCCGACCTCAGGAACTCCGACTCTGCCTGGATACCACCAGCTACCTGGACGCGGTCGCCGTCGCGGCCTCCGCGACCTCCACCACCACCACCGCCAGCGACGCGCACACCAAGACGACGGTCATCAGCACCACCGTGGTGAAGATCCGGGCGACCAACCTCACGTATATGCCCTCGTCCAGCGGCTCCACGCGTTCGCTGACGTGTGGATGCAGCAGTGCCAGCTGTTGCACGGTGACCACCTACGAGAAGGACGGCAGCCGGCCGCAGCCCGCCCATCACCCGAGCCAGCAGGTCAGCGCGTCCAGCCCCGACCTCAGCTCCAACGCCGGTGGCTATGGAGGCCCCAGCGGCGCCCACCTGCCCAGCCCTACCTCCCCCATCGTCGGGCACGGCGAGGCCCTGAGTGCCCCCAGCCTCACCTCGGGGGCACCCAGGTCCGCCTACCGGGTGATCCACCCCAATGAGCTGGCCGACAAGATGACCCGCTGTCCCATGGGCCACCCGGTGGGGCCCGTTCCGGTCATCATCGACTGCCGGCCCTTCATGGAGTACAACAAGAGCCACATCCAGGGTGCCGTGCACATCAACTGCTCGGACAAGATCAGCCGCCGGCGCCTGCAGCAGGGCAAGATCACCGTGCTGGACCTCATTTCCTGCCGGGAGGGCAAAGACTCCTTCAAGGGGATTTTCTCCAAAGAGATCGTGGTGTACGACGAAACCACGGCCGAGCCGGGTCGGGTCACCGCCTCCCAGCCCCTGCATGTCGTCCTGGAATCCCTGCGGAGGGAAGGGAAGGACCCCATTGTCCTAAAAGGTAAGCTGCTCTGTGCCTGACTAAAAAAAACGAATTACGCCAGGCCATGTCTAGGCTTCTGAGCTGTTAAATTCTCAGGCACTGCCTTTGAAAAGATCAAAAGCGGTTTATTTTATTTATTTATTTATTTGCTTTGCCTTACATGCCTCAGGCAAAGAAATTGCTCGATTTTGACGGCTTTATGCTGCTACTGTACTTGACGTTGGCACTGAATTTCCTCCCTAATACTACTCCAGTCCCTATCTTGGTTCTCTTCCCTCTTCCCTGTCATATTCTCTGTGCCAGAGACGATCACAAAAGCCTTTGAGTCAGTGGATGAAATTACAGTGATGTCCTCGCAGCGCTGTTTAACAGGCAGATCCTGCCTCCTCTGTGCGCTTCTCACCACGGGCTCCTTTGCCCTGTGAAAACCAAAAGCCATTTCAGTTGTCAAAACAAACAGTCATTTGCATAGCGGCAGATAGCACCTGCAGATAGACGAGCTAAAGATAGAGCCGATGAAATGCCAGACTGTTGTGTCTGCATTTGAATATGTAGTACACTGCTGGGATAGAAAAAGCCCGGGATATTTCCACCCGACACGTGCTCTGAAACACATACAGTATGTATACATATGTCTAATGTATACACACACAGCACAGACACACGCACGTCTCCCACTTTCTGTTTTACTATCTTGTTCTTTCCCTCCTCCCTCTCTCTCTCTCTCTCTCTCTCTCTCTCTCTCTCTGACACATACACATACTCACTTATTCAGACTGACTCTCACTGTGAGGTGATATGCAGTGACACTCTTGAGACCTTGTGCAGGACAGCAGCTGTTGTTAAATAGTGAGCTCTATTCTTATAGCCGAGGCACAGGCCTGCTGGCCCCCTGCCATGCTCTCCATCTTTGGTGTGGGACGAGAGGCATGAGAGGGAGGTCGAGGTGGCTTCTCTGTCAGTTAGACTGAATCCAGCTGGGGAAACAGAGCTTGCACGATAACAAGCCACTTCTCCTCTCTCCTCTTCCCTCCTGTGTTCTCTCTCTTCTCTTATCTTTTCTCCTCTTCCTCTCTCTTCTCTCTCCTTTTCTTCTCTTCGCTTCTCATCTCTTTTCTGCTTCTGTCTTCTCTCCTCTTCTCGGCTCTTTTTGCTCAATATTTGAAGATTGAAAGATGTGTCTGTGCATATAATGGTTATATTAAATAGTCATAAAGCAATACCTCTCTTTAAATGGGAATTCGGTTACACATTGAGCCTGCATATATATCATCATATTTATGTCTAAATCAATACTGTTCTGGATTCTGAATTACACACAAGTGTGTTTTTCCATTGGCAACATCTGAACATGGGTAATCGATACACATGATAGGAGCACATAACTCACAACAATAGATTCTTCTAAATCTATACATGTAAAGGTTTTAAGCAATTGAATGAAATTGCTGTTCATCGTGTGGATACTCCAAAGAGGTTGATGTCATCTTTTATGAGTTTTAGAAAATGTGTATGAATATCAAGCTAGGGACAGGTTGTTCTAGATGGGGAGATGAAGCTGTGTGTATTCTCTAATTGGTGCACAGTAATCGTGAGCACACAATCTATAAGTCTTTTGTCATGCATGTCGATGGCAACCAATAGATCGATTTGGCAGTGGTAACATTTTGCTCACTGATACGATCTCAAAAATATCCTGTTTGTAGCGAAAGTAGGTTTTGGGTCTTCCCCTCAGCTCCGGCAGCAGGCCTGAGGTGGCATTATTCGAGGTTGTCTTCATAATGTGTAACTATTTGACCTAGAAATGTATAGGTGTAGGTCACTCGGATATCAGTTTAAGCACATGTTGTATATACAGACATTTGAACTTGTCTGTCTCGACATCTGACTGATGAGTCAAAGTTGTATTGGTGTGGGACAGAAATGTATTTGGCCAGAATGACAGCCACAAAACAGGAAGTGAGACGCAAATCCTTTGCATTCACACATTGCTCAACCAGCATTTCACGAACACCATAAAACTCCCTCTTTAATGTTTACATGTAGCTCAATCAAATCAACAAACGTTTTTTCTTGACAGTCATAACACAAGGATACATTTTCGCAAGTAATTCACTCACAGCCTCCAGCACAAACATTGCAGGGCGGAAAGTACCAGAAAGATCAGTATGAGGTAGACTGTGAGGTAATGGCGTATTAAGAGAAGTGTAATGTTCGGCCGCTTGATTCTGAAACTGAAATCCACCCTGTAGTGAGCTCACAGCTCCATCATTGCCACCCCAGTTTCACTTCAGCTGACCGTAAGATGAGAGTTCCTTCGTTATCAGCGAAGTCGGGAAACAGCATCTTTGATGAGGTCCATATATTACAACTGCTGCAATCCAGGCAGTATGCCAAAAAGAGGAAGGATTGAAGGATTATTGCAATTAACAGCAGATGTGCTACTTTGTTATACAGCAAACTTTTGATGTGTTTTTTTGTAGGTGTGTGAGCTTTTGCTCGCCAAAAGAAAGTTGGTTATTCGTTTACAAATTATTTGTGGCTTGGATGGAGGTTTGATATTCAGTGCAGCACTAACAGGTCTCTCTGTGCCCCGCTGTGTTTTGATACTCTAATACAGCCCTCATGGTAATCAGTAGAACCGGGAACCTTATGAAAAATCAGAGGATGAACTGAACATCCAGTCAAATGCACCTATCTATGGTGCTTCTGAGACAAATTAGATTGTGTGGAATGGTGTATTTTTGTTAGTGTTTTTTTTTTTTAACCGAGTGTCATATTTACCCCTGAAATAGAGATGCATTTCTTCCTGGGTAGAAGTGAAGCCTGACTCAGGGCCATTTTGAGCATGTGACTTACTTCAGGAAACTGTGTTCAGTATAAACAAAGCTCACATGACTTTCTGCATGCAAAATGTTAGAAGGGTGTATTATATTTCTCACACTACCAAATTCAAATCAAAAGCAAATCTCTCGCCTGCTTTCCATCTGTGGTGCCATTTGCTAAGGGAGGCCATACCATCCGTTTGATCTTAACAGATGCTCATACTGTCAAGCATTTGCTGTCATTAGTGAACATCAACTTGCTTTCATTTGAAGTCAAAAACAACACCAACACAAAGTACAAACATACTCATTTGTACCATAAACCCCTCGCAACATGATGGGCTAAAACAAGCATCTTCAAAATGACAACGCTAAATATTTACAGTAAAACAGTCTCCAGAGAATCCTGGCCAAACCGCTACAGAGCACAAGCTCAGCCTTTTCCCCCTGTGATATTACATGATGTGAAGCCTAGGAGTTCTTTCATTATTCAAAGGGGTGAGGTCCAGTGCCAACATAGATCATTACAAAGCTCTGTGTAGCGCACGCATACATGACTGTCCCAAATACATGTGCATGAGCACCACCGACTGTGTTGTAGAGCGTAGAGCATTTGTGTGGATGAAAAACAAATTTCTTCCGTGATTTCTGTTCTGTCTATGGGTCAAAGAATGATTCAAATATTACTGTATATGAGGGCACTGCCAGAACTATGTATGATGCTGAGTGTGTCGCTTTTCACAGTGGCTACCTCTAAGTAGAGTATAATATAAGTAGTTGTAGATTGATAGGATCTTAAGGTTTGAAATGGTTTAAACTAGAGCCTGGCCAATGAATCTGCTTGTTGATATTAATCTCTTTATCACACAAGAAACGGATTCAGACATCATTTTGTCACTTCATTTCAGCTTCTCATGTGTGTGTATGTGTGTGTGTGTGTGTGTGTGTGTGTGTGTGTGTGTGTGTGTGTGTGTGTGTGTGTGTGTGTGTGTGTGTGTGTGTGTGGCTTTCGCAGGGGGCCTCAGCGCGTTCCGGCAGCATCACGAGGGCCTGTGCGAACACTCGCTGCACCTGCACCAGGAGGGCATGGACGGCGTGGGGGTGGGCGCCGTGGGCCTGTCGGGGGGGCTACCTCACTCGCTGCCTTCCACCCCCGACATCGAGAACGCCGAGCTCACGCCCATCCTGCCCTTCCTCTACCTGGGCAACGAGCACGACGCCCAGAGCCTCGACCAAATGCAGCGCTACAACGTCGGCTACGTGCTCAACGTCACCACGCACCTGCCGCTCTACCATTACGACCTCGGCCTCCTCTGCTACAAGCGTCTGCCGGCCACCGACAGCAACAAGCAGAACCTGCGCCAATACTTCGAGGAGGCCTTCGAGTTCATTGGTATGCGCCCCCTGAACCCTTCCGTCGCATTTTGACCTCTCAAAGTTAGTCTGAATTAATAGGACGTGGGTCTGCATTATAAGTACGTTGGCGCTGCAACAACACAGGAAGGCTAAAGGGCTTTGTGGCTGACAAATGACTCACGTTGCTTTTTTTTTTTTTTTTTAACGTAATAGCTCGCAAATGATTCCCCATTATTAGGGCTTGCCACCGAATTGACAGATGATAATTTTTTGAAAGCAACACTGCCTGAATTATAGCCTGACTCGAATGTCTGTTGATTTGTTTATTTATTTATGTGTTGTTGTTGTTGTTTGCGTGCTTGTGTGTGTGCGTGTGCGTGTGTGTGTGTGTGTGTGTGTGTGTGTGTGTGTGTGCGTGTGTGTGTGTGTGCAGAGGAAGCTCACCAGGCTGGTCAGGGCGTCCTCATCCACTGCCAGGCAGGTGTGTCGCGCTCTGCCACCATCGTCATCGCCTACCTGATGAAGCACTCCTGGATGACCATGACGGACGCCTACAAGTTCGTCAAGGCCCGGCGGCCCATCATCTCGCCCAACCTCAACTTCATGGGCCAGCTGCTGGAGTTCGAGGAGGACCTGAACAACGGCGTGACGCCGCGCATCCTCACGCCCAAGCTGGTCGGCGTGGAGACCATGGTGTAAGCCGGACGACGGCCGGAAAGTCGCGGCCATGTTGGATTTTTTTTCCCACTCTCTCTTCTTTGCTCTTGTTGCGGGCGATTCACCGCGTCCTCTCTTTTTGCTCTCCTCCTTTTTGGAGAGAAAAGCCTCAAAGCCTCTCTCTCTCGTTTGGAAGTGCCAAACGCTTTGGGCACCATCTCTCCGCCCTCTCGAGAGAAAGATAAAGAGAGAGGGAGAAAAAGGAGAGACAGAGGGAGAGAGAGAGAGAGAGAGAGAGAGAGAGAGAGAGATAGGGAAGTGAGAGAGGGAGCTTCAAAGGGCTCCACTTCTCATTTTTTTTTTTTTTTTGTTTCTTTTTTTTTTTTTATCTGGGCACGAGAGTGTTAAGATGGCGGACAGCAGAAGAGTTGAGTCCACGCCCAAACGGCCCGCTGTTTAGACCTGGCCACTGCCCAGGAACACGGGGTGGGAGAGACAGGGCCGTTGGATCAGAGGAAGACGTATCTCTGTGTGACCACAGATGGAGGCGAGCAAAAGATTGAGGAGGGCAAAAGAGAAAGATAACAAACGAACAAACTAACAATGTTTGATTTTCCAAAACATACATACACACACACACACACACAGAGAAAAAGAAGACAACCAAAAAGCAAACAGATTATTCAGTCAGTCAGTCGGCCCCCCCCACCACCACCGCCACCAGTTTCGCCCTCCCTCCTTACGCAGTGCGAGAGACTGCAGGGTGTGCGTATCCATTCTGTTTCTCTAAGCTGCTGGTGCGGGCTCGGGCCCAAGGGAGCAGGGGGGACAGCCGTGGTGTTTGCCTGTCAGAAAAGATGAAGACTTGTTTGGTGTGTTCGTCCTCTCATTCTATTTTTATACAAAAGTTTACTGGGGTGACCATGACGAGCTCGCCGAGGCTCTCGGTGCAATAATTTCAGAGTGGAATGCTATCAGGCGCTAATGTGTATATATGGGTGATGATTTAACATTTTCCATCTCGCCAGCGAATGACAAAAAATATATAGAGATATAAATATATACTTTGTCTTTTTTTTTTGTTATTATTGTAATATTCTATATGCCTTTTGGAAACATACTATATATACCTGCACCAGAGGGACTGGCACAGGTGTATACAAAGGAAACATAATAATTAACATTTTTAGTATTTGCTTATTTTTGTTTCACTGCTGTCCCTGTACACTTTCATTTTGCTGACTCTATAAAAAAAAAAAAAAACATGAAACCTCTTGAATTTTGTCTGTGTATTTCAGTAATTGCTTGCATCTTTCATATCCACCATGTTCCATCTCTATCAGTCCCTATCAAGTCATCTCTTAATTTGTCCCTCCAGGCCACCGTACCAATCCAGAAAATGGAATGTTATCTAACACAGGATGACAGTTTCTATTAAGTAGCTAACGTTTGTCAATACTGAAGAGATCACTGGCCTATTCTTTAAAACAAATGACTCTTTCCAGTGTGTTTGCTTGTTGAGGGATTTTGGTTGAATACAGTATAAGTTTAAAGTTCGCCATATTGGTTAAAAAACACATGTTCAAAACATGTGTCATGGTGCATGTTAACCAAAAAGAAAACCTGTTAACATTACACCCATCGTAAGGATGTATTCAGCATCAATATCTTCATCAACATCGTCATCTAATAGCTAAAAGTTCCTTTGTTCATAGTTTCATAAACATTGCTTTTGCTCATGTCTTACGTTTATTGTGTGTGAGTGTACGTGTGTGTGTGTGTATGCGTGTGTAAGTGTTTATGTGCCTCATTCTAATGGTTGTCTGTGTGAATATGATGACTGTGTCTATGTGTTTCTCTGTCGGTTCATAACTGAAATGTTTTTTGCCCCTTCTTGACTTTCTTTGTGATTTACAATCACAAGCTAATTTGAAACAAATGTGAGGGCTCTGACATAACTGCAAACTGAGCTGCTGGCTTTGACCCAGAGGATGTTGTTTTTGAGGGCAATATTATTGTAGTTGATGAAAATCAAGTACAGTAACCTCCCTTTTGCTAATCTTCCCTAGTGTCGCCGCTAAGCTAAGCTAAGTCAAGGTCCTCAGCACACAGAGTTAGTGCCTCGACCAGTGCCTTAAAGTCATGTATATCCACTCAGACTGAGCTGGGGAGGTCAGTGTCACAAAGACACGCCGAAATTGTGCAAGTATGCCTTCTTTTTAAAATGTTTTTATGAAAATATAACAGAGGCTAAATTTGGCTAGCACAAATCCAGTAGGCCTGCCATGGATCACATCAGTCCCACAGCAATTGTATCTGTGAAAGTGACAACGAGGGTTGCATTTCTCAAAAGTGTTATTGTGCCACAACCGATATCAACTGATGGACTACTGTTAGTGTTGTTAGTGGTTCACGTTATCTCACTCTTACTGTGGTTGTTGCTCAATGATGCCTTTCAGGACACACAACCCTGAGCTATTGTGTAACATTTGGTTGTGGTGACATTGCTTTACAATATATTCCCTGCTTTGTAGCATTTTCCCTTATGAATATGATGTATACATACATTTAAATTGTCACATTCTACATTTATGCACATACAAGAGCTATGGAATCGGTTACTTTTCCCTGATTTAGAATGGCAATGTCATAAAAAGGAATATTTTATGACAACATCTAGATATAAAGTCCTCTTATCACAGACAACAACAACAATTGTACCAAAATAGTCTAAATAACAAAACAATACAAATTATATTTGTCAATTT
>NC_085005.1:15279675-15412175 GCF_963854185.1 Sardina pilchardus | reverse complement strand
AAATACAGTAACATGTATACATATACACATACATATACACACATATACACATACATATACACACATAAGCACACACGCATACACACATGCATGCCCATACACTCACACACATGCACACATACACACAAACACATACACACAGACACATGCACACACACACAGAATTAAACCTAACTTGTGTAAATATTTCTATTCTTATCTAAATTCAGCCATAGCGGTGACCCCATACACTGTAACCCAATAAGTCTATCAATTACTTTGGTTTCCTTGGACACCTACATAAACAACAGCTGCAGGGTTTAACAAGCACTCCATGCAACCTTACCACTGTGGTCAGAATATCAGCCTCCAGAAATGCACAGCGATGGTGATGGAAATAAGCAATCATCCATGGCAACACAAAAATGCATTTAGCTTCTTCAGTCCACAGAATGGTCTTCATGATTTCTTTGAATGCTTTTGTACTTTCTGGCAAGAAGACCAATATCCTTTTTTTTAATGACGAAAACCATTTACAACCATCTACAAAATTATTTCATTATTTATTCAAGGTGAATCTCCAATAAATTCTCATTAATTACATTTCTTATTTTTCCATTCATCTTTGTTGCGTTCTCTCACACACTCAGGGCTGTCTGCATTTGACCAGGCCCTATAGTGAAACAGACACCGTTCAGAGGTTATGATTTTGTCTGGTGTCAGTGTGTGTGTCAAAGGTAGAATGTTTCCGTCATAATTCAAAACGCTCAAAAGCTGCCCTTGCATAGCTGTCAAAAATCTGTCCGCTTTTAGATGTAATTCGAACACTCCTCACTGGAACATGTTTGGGCCCACAACCACATGCGCCCCCCTATTTTTAGGGTGACATTCACAACAATCACAATAAAGAGGCTATTTATACTGCCTGCTCAGTTCGAGCACCAATACATCATCCACGGATGACACGCAAGCGTTCCGCAGCTGGAGGAGAGTCACTGGGAAAGTCGGGGCTCGTGACAGGACCACTGGCATGACAACTATTTAGTATCAGTCATAATAACAGAAAACATTACCAGTGTAGCCCTACTGAGAAGCATTACAGGCCCGTGTAAACTTCATTAACCCATAGGCTGTGGGAACATGTTCACACGTTTTTTTCCTTCTACGATCATTATGTTACAATGACATTATGATATTTGACTCGTCAAGTTTAGAGTTTGTTATCTTGTAACAGTGTGTTCAGTATAGGGATAGACTGCAATGACTAAGTTGTACTGTACCATCACAACTGGAAGCTGGGAGACGTCATCTGACATTCTGAGGATAGCAGGGATAAGAGATTTCAGCTGGAATTAAATCAATTCAGTTTAATGTTGCGAAGGGAGATATAGGCTATAGGGTGAAGGAATGGCAAAAGGGTCATTCCGTGTCAAATCACCCAGTGCCGGAAAGTGACCCTCTCCGAAAAAATCCGAAATAAATCACAGGTGTTTGTAGACTAGACCTATGCACAAATCTGAAATAGTATACCTGGATCACTAATGGTTTAAAATCTACAGCCCTTTGAAGCTTCAAGTCATTTTAAGCATTGTGGTGAACAGTCCTTTTTGGTCAACTTGCAACGTTATTGGTTCTTTTGGTATTTCACACACATCAGTGAAACTATGTGAATGGAAGCACATTTTCCTGTTGAATTAAGAAATCTAATCAGATGAGACGTGTCTTGTGTAATTTCCCCTCTGCAAAGCTCTGAAAATGGCTATAAATTCATTATGTGAAAAGACATCATCACATTTGAAGGCTTCTCATTCGAAAGGTATGTGCCACAAATTTCATCAGGTTTTTTTCCCACTCATATATGGACTATAAGGTCATGTCCATGCATCAACTTTGGTTGTAATCGTTGTCATATTGTCAGAGCATTTTGTTTTAATTGGGCTTGATTTTCAAAAAGCCCATTTTCGTCCTATCATTTCACCATGTGGACAGTTAACAGGATTTTTTTTAAATTTGACCATATCACATTCTGTATGTGAGGATCATCTGTCCAAAATGTGGGCTTGTTGCTGAGTTTCTTTATTGGAGATATGATTTTTGGAAAATATTCTCTATAAATCCACTGAACTTGCATTGGATCTGCAGTACTACTTTGCACCACATGGGATGCTCTTTTAATACAATGGAAGTCAATGGAAGAGTAAGAGATTCACTTGTTTGCTGCACATATCCAATCTAAACACACATTTTATGGTTCATAGTTAAATTACTCCAAGTAATGATTGCAACATGAACAACATACTACTCATAAATAAATCTTATTTAGCTAAATAAACTGATCAAGCTAAATATACACACATAAGACTGACTGATCATACATGCAGCAAGAGGATTTAGCTTGCCATCTTTGTAACAGTTTTCTACACCACCATAGAAGTCGGAAAATGAAAGTCATGAACATATTCAAGAAAAAAGGGGTTTCAAGAATTCAGTGCATTATCAGATGCAGAAAAAGCGTCAGATGCAGTTTAGAGCAGATATTTCACTTGATGAAGATGACCATGCATGTTTCCATCACATAAAAATTTTAATCAAAAGGTATGAGGGCTCAAAACGCTATTGCCTGGATCCAAGACGCATTCATGAAAAGGAGATAACTCATCAAGTATCTTGTATGTATGATGACCAGTCAGTCTTATGTGTGTATAATTTGCTTGATCCGCTTATTTTCTCTAAATAAGATTTATTTATGAGTAGTATGTTGTTCATGTTGCAATAATTACTTGGAGAAATTCAACTAGCCTGAACCATAAAATGTGTGTTTAGATTGGATATGTGCAGCAAACAAGTGAATCTCTTACTCTTCCATTGACTTCCATTGTATTAAAAGAGCACCCCATGTGGTGCAAAGTGGTACTGCAGATCCAATGCAAGTTCAGTGGATTTATAGAGAATATTTTCCAAAAATCATATCTCCAATAAAGAAACTCAGCAACAAGCCCACATTTTGGACAGATGATCCTCACATACAGAATGTGATATGGTCAAATTAAAAAAAATCCTGTTAACTGTCCACATGGTGAAATGATAGGACGAAAATGGGCTTTTTGAAAATCAAGCCCAATTAAAACAAAATGCTCTGACAATATGACAACGATTACAACCAAAGTTGATGCATGGACATAACCTTATAGTCCATATATGAGTGGGAAAAAAACCTGATGAAATTTGTGGCACATACCTTTCGAATGAGAAGCCTTCAAAAGTGATGATGTCTTTTCACATAATGAATTTATAGCCATTTTCAGAGCTTTGCAGAGGGGTAATTACACAAGACACGTCTCATCTGATTAGATTTCTTAATTCAACAGGAAAATGTGCTTCCATTCACATAGTTTCACTGATGTGTGTGAAATACCAAAAGAACCAATAACGTTGCAAGTTGACCAAAAAGGATTGTTCACCACAATGCTTAAAATGACTTGAATCTTCAAAGGGCTGCAGTTTTTAAACCATTAGTGATCCAGACATACTATTGAAGATTTGTGCATAGGTCTAGGCTACAAACACCTGTGATTTATTTCAGATTTTTTTGGAGAGGGTCACTTTCCAAATTGGCTGAAATTGGGTGATTTGACACGGAATGACCCAAAAGTGATAGGCGATAGCTTTAATCTTTATATTGCTGGAGTCACATGAGTCAAAAGAGGTGGCTATAAACTGAGCATGGCTGAGTGGAGCTCTGAAAAAAGTAATGCATTAGGCTATTTGTCATTTGAATTGCACATACAGGGAGCCATCCTGTGGTAACAAGTGAAAAATGCAAGGAACCAAAAAAAACATGTACAAAGTGACATCTGTTCAGTTAATCTATAGCACCCTATTCCATTGACATCTAAATCATTAATGCAAACTACAGGGCAGAGTAAAATGTATGATCTGAAATTAAAACTTAATTTCTACTGTAGGCTTTCTTATATTAGCCTCTATATCACTGGAATAGCCTCCAAGTCTATCATGTTGTGGAGTAAATTTGTCTTCTAAAGCCTACATGATGGTGTGGCATTGGGTGACTTTCACATAAAACAGGGAATTTAGTCCTCCTACTCCTAGGGGGTTCATGTGAGCCTTTTTGTATCAAATCACAAAATATTATTTATCTGAGCAAACAGTGACACACATGCTCTCTCTCTCTCTCTCTGTGTGTGCCAGATCGGAATGTAATTTGGGGTTTAATTACGAGGTTGAAGCTGATATGACCTGATATGGCCTTGGCCTTTGGGCAATTCCATCATGTCAACTCGTTTGGAGCGCGCATACTAGGCCTACTCCAAATCGTAGAGGGCGCTATGTCCCCACTAGTTGCTTGCTTTGTCTCACATTATTGTTTACTCACACACAATCGGCGGCGGATTTGAAATGAAGGTACTCTTTGCATAGTTATGCTTTAATAATCTACTGTAACAACGTCTTGCTTTATATCGTATTGCGTAATATTACGTACAATCACAACATATACTACCCTGATACTTGTTTTTAGATGTAAAGCGTACCGGTTCACTGGAAAAGAAAACTAGTGTTAGCTGATGTTAGCTACCTAGCGTTAGTAGCCTACAGGTGGTGTCTGTGTTGTAGAGACTTTGGAGGACGGCTAGCTAGGATGAGAAACATTAAAGAAGTCATATACATATTATTCCCTTCCGTCTCGGCTTACTGCTCTGTGTGGTGATGATGTCTTGTCAATAAAGTTGACGGTTTTGGCATTTTTTTGTTAGGTTTGTTGTCCCTGCCGCTTGTACCACTAAAGAAATGGGTGTTACGGAATTATGGCCCATGTTGGAACCAGCACGAGAATCTGTACCATTGTACAGCCTCACTGGAAAGACCCTCGCAGTGGACCTCAGTTTGTGGGTCTGCGAGGCACAACAAATCCAAGCGATGATGGGTAAAGTCCACAAACCACACCTTCGGTAAGAACCTCTCATGTAACCCAAACGGAAAATTTCACAGCTTGTGGTACATTTGAATAGCCTACCATCGGTCTGGAGACATTAGTCTACTCTATTCATGAATTTCATCAGGTCCCTTTCCACAGGTGTATGAAATCAAGACTGCGTGGTGCTTGATTAATACACCTGTGGAAAGGGACCTGATGAAACCCATGAATATAATCTATCTTTCTATTGATCTATTCAAATATAGTTGTCAGCAGGTGTAGGCCTATGCCCAAGTACATGGGTTATTCTATGAAACGGATGCTAGCATCCACAACATTTGATGAGATGCATAAAGAGGCACAAACTGGGGCCAAAGTGGACTTCTAAAGCCCAAAGCTAATAATTCCAGAGTTCTTGTTAACATGGTGTAGCCTACTCTTCTCGAAGAGTAGGCTATCATGCCCTTTTTAACCATCAGAGGTGCATGGCCATTTCCATGTCTCTGGGTTGGCCGACATTACATAAGAAATATATTCTCGTGATATTTTCGTGATTAAATATATTTTCCTGATGATGACAATAGATAGATATATAATCATTAACTTGCTTTGTCTGTAAATAATTAGCATATTGTTACTTGACATAAAATACATGAAAGACAGTTTAACAGTCTTTGCCTGTTGAGCACCCAAGAAACTAAGCAGAACAATCCTGACATTATTTTAACTATTTTATACAAGTTTACTTTGGGTGAAAATATAGAATGTGATATAGTGGAAAAGGCAGCCATTTCATACAATGACCCACTTCACAAATAGGCTGAATATAGGCATTGAAACACAAGGTACCTATTACTAAATGGACATCTCTTCTTCAGGAATTTGTTTTTCCGAGTCTCATCTCTCAGACTGATGGGAGTTAAGCTTGTTTTTGTAATGGAAGGAGAAGCTCCCAAACTCAAGGCCGAAACCATGAGCAAAAGAACAGAGATGAGGTTTGGAGGATTTCAGAAGAAAGCTCCCAAACCAGCAGCAGCTAAGAGCACCAGTAGGGGACGCTTTAACGCCGTTCTCAGAGAGGTTTGTTCCAAGTTTCAAGTTCCAAGTTCCAATTCCACTCCAGAATGGTCACTGGCCTGGCTCTTGCTCTTGCTCTTGTTATAACCAGGGTTCCCACGGGTTATGGCATTTTTGGAATATCATGGAATTTCTATTCCAGACATGGAAAGTCAGGGAATTGTATAATTTGTAGCGCAAAGTCATGGAATATTAGGGAATTTTGTGGTTGCAGTTTAAAACTTACTTGCCAAAATACATTAATACAAATATATTTCCACACAGTAATGGTGTATATCTGGTTATTGGCTTTACTGCTTGTTTGAGCCCAACTTTCTTTATTCAATGCCCATTTATTCATTCCCTGCTCTAAATAGTAAAAGATTCTCAAACATTATGCGGCTGCTCTGAAATCATTAGTTGGTCGATATATTGTACCATTCGTTATAGTAAGTCATAGAAATTCAGTCATGGATTGAAATGTCGTAGAATTTTACATTTGACTTAGAGTGGGAACCCTGTGTAACTCATTCTCTCAGACTATCACAGATGATGTTGCTATATGTTAAAAACTGAAATGTCACAGATTAGGTACACACAAATTGCCTGCTTTCAGTCAGAAGACCTAACTTACTTCCACGCTATACAGACTTAAAACAAGTCTGATCATTCTGAGCCGTAAGTTCCTTTTGTGAATAGATACCGGACTCCGTTGCCAGATGCCCACCTATTGTCAATGTCCACTGTTGCTCAAGCAAAATGTAAACAATGCTGTATTTTCGTAATCAACAGGTTTAGTGACAGCATAGTTCTGTACCCCTACACGTAAGTTTGTTTTTTTTCTGACCTGTCTTGGGTGTGTCGTCCAGTGCGGTGAGATGCTGGATTGTCTGGGTGTGCCGTGGGTGACCGCTGCTGGGGAGGCAGAGGCCATGTGCGCCTTCCTGGATCTACACGGCGTTGTGGATGGCTGCATTACCAACGATGGAGACGCCTTCCTGTACGGAGCTCAGACCGTTTACAAGAACTTCAATATGAACACAAAGGTCAGAATTAATACCTTGTCTATTTGTCTTTTGTTATCAGGTATGACATTAACTTGAGATAGTTAATTAAACAGGGAACAATATTGTTATCCACATTGTTATTAGTATACATTATATCTTTCCTCCATCCACAATGCAGGAATCATGTTCACTTATGGAGTAGTCTTTGCTTGCTATCGAGTTAATTATCTCAAGCCAAGTGTGGGGTATCCCGACAACGGTATCCTTTTGAATGAACAGAAGTCTTATTTAAAAGCTTGATGACACCAGTGATGTGTATCATTGGGACGGCAATGTAATGATCCACCCAGTTTCAGTGTTGTCTTGCTGTCCCCATGTGTTCCACTGTAGGATCCCCAGGTGGACTGTTACAAAATGGCAAAAGTGCAAGAGAAGCTCCATCTCTCTCGGGAGACCCTTGTAGGCTTTGCGATGCTGCTCGGTTGTGACTACATCCCAAAGGTATTTCCTCCAGGTTCGGAGGGCAATGCTGAGAACTTACCACCAAGGATTTTTGAAATACAAAGCTCTCATAACACTTTGACGAGAAATTGATGAACTAGGGTTTTTAATTTCTCAAAGGGTGTTCCTGGAGTTGGAAAGGAACTGGCACTGAAGCTGATACAGAGCCTAAATGGAAAAAGTCTTCTGCAGAAGTAAGAATAGTAATTTCTTCAGTTTTAAGCTCAAGGGGGTTTGAAAGAATGCTGAAATTGGGGGAGGGGGTGGGAGGTAAACTGCACATTTCCCAGTGAATTAAGATTCCTAATATTCTTATATTGACAATATGTCACAGAGTTATAGAATTAATTCCCGAAGGTTGACCATAGCTTTTTAAAATGTGGTGTAAAAGATCTGTGTGTGTGTGTGTGTGTGCGCGTCCTCTCACAGGTTCAGGGAGTGGGCAGCTGCTGGTGTTCAGGCCCAGGAGATGGCCGTTAAGAAAGTCCCCCACTGCAACGTTTGTCACCATCCAGGTGAGAGAGTCTGCCTGAGGTGTCGGGTTACGGGGGTGGGGGGTGTTCACGGATCAGGGGCTTTAGGCACCACTTTCTTGATTAAGACCATTTCACAGTAGGCTCTGATGTCGCCACCTACACGCTAGACGTGAGCGCCTGCGTTGCCTTGGAGCCTCTTAGCCTTGTAAGGTTACTTTGCTTATCAGCGAGGCCCAAATTTACAAGCAGACTCGAAGTCAGGCCTTGAACAGACCACACTCCTCTGAGTTCGTCTAGACAGCATGAAGGCATGGTCTATTAACTAATGTAGTGCTTGTCGTCTTTAAAATAGTCACAGTCCCTCTCAACTCAAAGGCTGTCTTTTGTGATTTCGCACAAAGCTTACCTGAATCACCTCATATTAATGCACATAATTCATACTTGGAATGATAGAGAACCTATTAGCAATGCCTTTAGAGAATGCTGCGCAAAGCTTTGCAGAAATTGGCACTTTTATTGCATTTCTTTAACCCCTCATTCATTTTATGGTGCAACAATAATTTCTTTCTTTGACTTTTTTTGGTTTGTTTGTTGTGCTATTTTATTTATGTCTTGTTTTTATGCTTCTCCAGGTACTGCCAAGGCTCATGAGCGCAGTGGTTGTACCCTGTGTGACAGCACCCACTTCTGCCAGCCTCAGGACTACGATATGCAGTGCCCGTGTGACTGGCATCGCTCTGAACGGCTACGCCAGGCCAATGCTACTGAGTTCACCGTCAGGAAGTATGTACTGTAGTAGGGCCGGGCAATATGGACCAAAAGCCATATCTTTAATGATTCTGTCTTTGGAGATCTCATAGTACTTTTCTCTGATGTTCAAAAGCTTCTTTATCATAGGTTGAATGATGTTGGCAAGTCATGGTATTTTCTGATAAACCTCTTTTATTTGTCCTTGAAGGAAAACTTTGGCATGTGAAAGGTTCCCTTTTACTGAGGTGAGGATGTTTGTTAATGCTGCATGTTATCACAATTAATGTATTACAATTAAACAAATCAAGATAAACTATTAAAAGAAACATAAATCTAGTTGATTCTGTTTTCCAGATTATTGAGGAATTTCTGGTGAACAAGGATAAACCCATTCAGCCTCTCAGAAAAAGAAAACCTAACCTTTTGTCCATGCAGGTACTGTTTATGAAAACATTATGCATTGCATTTATATTGTGTATGTATGCATGTGTATGTTTACAGCTCTGACCACTGCACATTTTTCCGCGACATTCAAATGTCTTGATGGTCATATTCAAAATCAAGTGACTACTGCAAATAGGAATATGAATGTCAAGTAATTTGAATGTCACTCAGCAACCGTAGGATGATATCAGAAAAAGTGCAGTGGTATCATCATTTATTGTGTGTGTGTGTGTGTGTGTGTGTGTGTGTGTGTGTGTGTGTGTGTGGGTGTGTATTATTTCCATAAAATGTGTTTTTTAAATATATTTTGCTTTGTCCCAATTTTTCAAGAATTTTGCCCTGGACAAAATGGAATGGCCAAAACACTACACCAGTGAGAAGGTCTTGACATTGATGACGTACACAGAGCTGGTGAACAAGAGGCATGGCAGAGACACCCTGAGTCAGATAGAGCCCATTCGGTGTGTAGGCCTTTAGTTTCATAGTTTAGTTTAGTTTGATTCAGTAGATAGATACTTTATTGATACAAATTCAGTGTATGCAATGCATTAGACATTTGAATTACAAGTATTAACTGCAACATTTTACGTATTTTTCCTGTCCTGTTTCCTGTTATTTTAATATACAGTATATGCACAAACCATTTGGCCATATCTCATAAAGCCTGTTTTCTCCTTTAGGATATACAAGCCAAGAGTAAGAAATGGCATCTCCTGCTTTGAAGTCATATGGAAAAAGCCAGGTAAGAAAAATGACAGTGCTGTCCAAATGTTGATTCAGTCATGTCTTTGAATTGATAATTCATTGCTCTGGTCATTTGACACTCTCAGGTTCTCGCTGTGTTGGTCAACCTCGTAAAAGTGGCAGGTTGTCTGTCCACAGCCTGTTAGTGTCTTGTTGTGAGGTCAGGTTGAGTCCGGGGAGTGAGGTGGGAGAACAGGCGCGTATCGGGTGCTAAAGGTGCTAAAGCTGCTTCCTGTGGCCACCAGGGCTGCTGGCCCATCTCAGCCTGTCTGATAGCGCTGTGTGTGTGTGTGTGTGAGTGCGAGTGCGTGCATGCGTGCGTGTGCAGTCAGTGGAGAATAATGACCGTGAAGAAAGTCTGCTTGCTT
Organism: Sardina pilchardus; assembly: GCF_963854185.1. Taxonomy (NCBI): domain Eukaryota; kingdom Metazoa; phylum Chordata; class Actinopteri; order Clupeiformes; family Clupeidae; genus Sardina; species Sardina pilchardus. Next base: position 15,401,917 of record NC_085005.1, on the reverse strand, counting down.
TTGTGTTCTATGTGCACTTTTATGTGTCGTGTGTTGGATACCATTATTAAATTGGTCAATCTAATTACTATAAATTAAACTTAAATATGGTCCCACAGCAGGCTAGTTATTGGCTTGCAATATTACTATTAATATACGTTGTATGTTGTAGTGAGAATATGGAGTTAAATTCGAACCATATACTTTACAGAACACTATGTATTCCCTGATGACCAAGAAACTGAGGACCAGGATGTGGTGAGAACTGTGGAAGAAGAGGCACTCTTCCGGGTGGCATATCCAGACATTGTGGACCTCTATATCAAGCAGAAAGAGGAAGCTGAGGAAAATAAGAACAAAAGTATGTTTTTCACTCTCTTCCTGCCTACGGTTGTAATTATATTTCCCTATACATTTTTTTTTTAAAAAAATGGAAAAACTCTTAAGCCACTACAAATGTAATCTACAAACCTCTCGCCATTTAACCTCATCAAAAGAGCTGGTGAGCAGTGTGACACACTGCGAGGTTTTTCGTTAGTGCCCCCTGACACTTCAAAAGACAGGTTTTGTCACTGGCAACCCTTCTCCCTCACGTGAAAGGCTTTGATAAACCAAGAGGTGTCGCACAGGAGCTCCTGCTTGTATCCTTCAGCTTGGGCCTTCTGTGACACCCCCGACTCTCTCCCACCAACCATCATCAACACCACAAGACACAACAACACTTGTTAGTCACACATTGGTGGACACACACACACACACACACACACAAACACAGAACATTTCCTTAGTAACTATCTAAATACACGTCCACTATCTGGTTCCAATCCTTGTAAGAGGTGTTTTCTAAAATGACTCCTTATCTCTAGTATAAGGATCTGAAATAACTAATTCACACATCCAAAATGGGAAAATGGACATTGACAAGTGAGTGGATGTTCTTGGTTTGTCTTACAGAGAAGAAGCCGAGGAGCAAGAAAGAGAAATCCCCAGATGTCTGCGATGATGACGTGTCTGATCTTCTGGCTCGGATGTCACTGAAAAACGCCCCAACAGAGAGCACCGCGAGCTCCACCACAGCTGTTCCAGCCAGACCAGCTGAGAAACTCCCAAAGGACCCTTGCGCTGAGGGAAATCAAGATGGCATCAAAAAAGACACCGTTAATCAATTCAACGTGAAGCCGAACGCTGAGAAGCCACCGTCATCCCCTCTCCCTGGACCAGTGTCCCCGACGGCGACATCCTTATCCACGTCCACTGTGGTGGACAAGCTGCATCTGAGTGATATTGACTGGGAGGCCTGGTCCTTCACAACATCTCCGTCCCAGCCAGCGTCAAGCAGCAAGATCGATCAGGAATCGACAGAGTGTGTGAACACAGAGGCTTTGGGGTCAGGTTTGGTAGGATCGGTCTTTGACTCCGGATCACAGGTTGGCCCAGTGTCCAACAGAACGGAACTCTTGTCTGAAAATGAACCCGGTTCACTACGGGAAAGACTCCTCATGAGGAACGCTCTGAAGTCTCTTAGTTCACGCAGTGAGCCGACTGAATGTGTAAATCTGACAACAGATAGATCATCAGAGGCCCAGTCCGTCCCCTTAAAGAGAGCTGACTCCACTGTGGTCTCTGGACGTTCAAAAGCTGACACTGGTCATTCAGGAACTGAGAAAAGTCGATCAGTTTTACCACAGTCTCAGCCTCAGAATAAAAAGCCAGCGCAGCTTCATTTGTCTTACAAAGCTGCCAGTGGATGCAACTCTGAAATCGCAACAATAAAAGCTGCCACCACTTCCACTACCGCACACAAAGCGAAACAACCTCACGTGGGAAGCACAAACCCATCCGCCAAGTACAAATTTGTGAAGACAAATAAAGAGTATGCCCCTGCTCTGCTGCAGCAGCCCAACATCCATGATCTGACCAGCAGAAAGCAACCCAAAGGGCCTGACCCAAAACCCCGAAAGGTCTCGAAGCCTAGCGTCTGCGTCGGTCTGGTGTACTCGAGCGACGACAGCGATGTGGAGAACCAGCCCAAGAGAGGGCAGCAGTGGAACAGGGCCAACAAAGCCAAATCAAAGCCCATTCACCCCAAAGTCATCCACAGTCATATCCCTGCTGCAGCCAAGACAGTTTCTGCGCCCAAGCTAAAACCTTTGAGCGTGACTGATCCCAGGTCAGATGAGATCCCGGGCGTACCGCTGTCTGAGCGTGTGCAGCAGCAAAGCCAGAGAGCTGAGGTGGAGGTGATTGACTTGTGTCTCTCGGCTCCGGCCTCCCCACTTTGTGCTGCTCCGAGTGAAAACGACGACTCCGTCATCTCCATCGAGAGCCCCCTGCCCCTTGCAGAAAGACTCAAACTGAAGTTTGTGAAGTAAGCACCAAAATACTGCATTGGAAATACTGTGTATTACTGTAATAAATATTGTGTAATACTTTGTGAGTCCTTTTAGCTGTAGCACTGTGAAGTGTTATTTTTTATTATGTAAAATTAAAGATGTGTTTCATGTGCAGTACTTTGGACGTTCTTTCATTTCCATATAATATTTAAGGGCATCCATACTTGTGATTTAAGTGAACTTGACAAAGTGTGAATTTGCCTTGTCAAAAGCATGGCCACACATGGTGATGAATACATGATTAGGCTTGTTCTGAGCCTGTGTTCATTTTCAAGCATGGGCAGCAGTTTGACGCAGCTGCCGCGCCAGCAGCCTAGATGATTTGAATGTCTACAATGTTTCCTCTTGGAGGTGGAGGTGGAGATGAGGGTGGTGGTGGTGGTGGTGGTATCACAGCCACTGCTGGGGTCGGTTTATGGCAACTGGTGTTGGTACCCCTTGATCATTAGTGGCTTGTTGCACACCTTCTGCCAACATGAAAGGGTGTCTGTTCACGCAGAAACATGACAGCTGCATCTCATGAGGACGAACCTACTACCTGTTTAACACTGCAAGGCTTCAAGGTCATCTTTAGTTTTGTGAATTTTGACACTCTTCTTCCTCCTCAAATTGATAGGAGCCTTATTTAACCTGTAAAAATTAAAGGAAATGCTTTTAAAATAAGGTCATTGCAAATGCCTTGTGTAAAAAAAAATTCTTAATCAAAACCGTTTTGTTTTTCAAGAATTAAGTAAAGTTGCATACATAAAGTAGATAGATAGATAGATAGATAGATAGATAGATAGATAGATAGATACTTTATTGATCCCAAGGGTAAATTCAAGGTATCATCACTTACCTCAGTTGACCGATATTTTAAAGATCAGTTTGGTGTTGTTAAGATGCTTCATAACTGATACATGCTTACTACGTGTAATACACATGTTATGGACTGGGTCCTGACACATGCGGCTTGTAATCTCACGGAGATGCTAAACCACCAGGTGCAACGTCTGTCTTTTGTCTCTGGTCGCATCAAACTGATAATTGTGGCCAGACTGACTTAAAGAGTGATTTCCCACAAAAGGGAATCCAATTATTTTTCTTTCTTTTACACATTAGTAGTCTATTGCGTCTCATTCACACATTGGTGCCAACGAACGACGGCCTTCGAGAAGGTCGCTGTTTGGCACTTAACTTTTCTTTGAACTGCTGCCGTACCTGTGAACTCATAAATCGCCGGAGGGTCCCTGCAGTATATAGACTTCAGCCTCTCTCTGTTCGATTAGACAAGACGCTGATTGAGAACGTCATGGACAGTCAGCCGAATACTCCGGTCATGATGGGAGAGCATTTGGACGACCTTACGGCTAAATTACTCAAGCAGTGGGAATGGAAGAACGGAGACGGCTCGTTCGTAAGTGGACAGCGGACCGTACATAGTGCCTCTTCGTCACCGGAATCATCAATTGATTCGATGTGCTCTTCTCCGGAGATGCCTGGAAGCGCCGGTGGGTGCCAACCTTTCGCCAGTTTCCCCTACACACTGTTGGGACACAGTCCATCGCAGCGTACGCCACAGAAAACATCTAAATCCAAGATGTCGACAAAAAGGCGCGTCAAGGCAAGTGAGAGGGAGAAAATGCGAATGAGAAGTTTGGCTGAGGCTTTGCATCACCTCCGTGACTATCTGCCACCTGATTATAGCCGTAGAGGTCAGCCGTTAACTAAAATCCAGACACTGAAGTACACGATTGAGTACATAAAGGAACTTTCAGATATTCTCAACCATTCGTAATCTCATTGGAGGTCATCATCTTTACCATGGACACACCCAGAGACAACTACCTCTGTTATTTAATAGAACTTTGGGATATCATAAATCGTGCGTCATTTTGTGCGCTCTGGTGACCTCTGGCAATGCTTGGAATTTGGCGTTGTAACGGCGTCCAGTTTTTTCAATGATCTTACTGCAATGGATTCGTATTTTCTTTGTTGTTGTTGTGATAAAGGATGGGATGGTAATTCAATGTTGTATAAATTTGTTTTGCTGAATATCATCCCTCACCTGATGTAAATAATAATGTTTCAACGTTATTTGGCACTTGAAGATGTGTCAGTCTTCCGTAGACTATGTTGTAATTGATTTAGTGGATTGTTCAGTGTTAATAAAAATATTACTTTTAAAAGCGGCCATTTGGTGTCTTGTAAATATGTCAATGTAAAAAAAGAATTTTAAGAATTATGACAGGTAACATACGACATACTGTATGTGCCTTCATTTCAGGGCACCGAAGTTTTATATTTTGCACGAATTGACCACAGAGTTCAGCTTACGCGTTCTCCAGTCCACCCAGCCTGTGGATTGAAATAATTCCAAACATGGATTCAAAAGCAGTGCGTTTATGCCACCAATAACAATGCCACAATCACATTGTGGCCATTACGACATCAACCCATAGCCAACCACATCCCGACTTAGTTTCCTGTGGGCGTGATTCTTGCTACAATGTATTCTTGACAAAGAAATCTGAGCTGGATGTATTGGTCGGCACACGCCGCCATTTCAAAGCATAATAACCGATAGGGTAAAGATTTTTATTTTATATAATGTTTATAACCTCATAAGTTTTATAGAACAGGCGCATTTGCAAGGGTTTTGTTATTTTTAAAACGCTGTCCCTTCTGCACCCCAAGGTAAGATTTGTCATATTACCTTCCCTCGGTATTTTGTACTAGGTTGGAATGTAGTTTTTGTCAACCGCAAGGATGACATTGATAGAATGTTTTTTTTTTTTTTAATATTCATATGAACCTGCATGTGAGAGGTGTGCTCGGACACGGTGACTTCTATCTAATTAATATTCCTGTATTCCTGACTATAATCCTTGAAATATGGTCGACTGAAATGCCAAGGCATTCAATTCCAGATTATTTTAATGCTCCATAAAGGTGCTTTTACGCTTTAAAGTGCGTTCCATTTCTGTTGGGATATATCCTCAGCGAAATACTACAGTTCCGTTACTTTAATTCACGACGTCGGTTCTAACGGTAGGCTACTTTCCAGGCTAGTAGTCGCAATATCAGAGCAGTTGCAACAATTACGATGTTATGTTCAGGTAGTATCCAATGCCATTTCACTGTTCTACCTGTAACGCTTTAGAAATGCCAGTAAATGTCGACGCGCTGAAGAAACACTGGAAGGTATAGCCTACACTTGAATTCATGTCTACAACGGCAGGCCTAGTATGAAATGAGACCACAGTTAATTATGGTTGCATGTTTCCATTGTTTTCAGTGGCATCTTTCTGTGTCAAAGAACGGCTTTCCCTCTGAAGTCTTCCTGGGAAAATGTACGTGTTTTAGGGTATCCATAAGACAAAGCAGAGGGCAAATCAACAGATGGATTGCTTATCCGTAATATCAATATTAATGGACGGCCTGTGTCCCTAACACAATCAGCGTTCATTTCGTAGAATTAACCCTATTTACCAAAGTCTACAAAACTTGGTGGCCTACAAAACATCACTATTCCTATATGTTAAAAGGAAGTAAGACCCCCCCCCCCCCCCCCCCCCCCCCCCCCGGCCCCTCCACTGAGGCAATTTGATATTTTGGCCAAGTGGCCTTGTGATCTGGTGTTGAGAGCTTCTCAGCTGTGTACACCCCACTCTTTGAGATCCTTTCTTATTCCAAATGGTCTGCTAAGGGCTGGCAAGTAGCAGTCCTCGGATACATTTACACCGGTGTCACTCGGAATGTAAGTCGGCTTTGAATAAGCTCCTTTGAGTACTTGCTAAACCTGGATGTCATGGATCTCAGTCAGCCCACAACTGCTCCATCCATTTGTTCTCACACATTCCTGCACAAGACAATTGTTGGTATTAGCTGTTCAGTATCTTTTTTTTTTATTTTTTTTTTAACATTGCATATACTGAAATCGTGAGTTGATCCACTGACCAGCTGTGGACTCAGCATATAATATATATGTATATAATATATAATAACATATGCAACATATGTATATAATGTATATGGTAATTCTCTGTGTATTGCACAATTCATTTTCTGACTTTTTAATCTCTCTAAATGCTCGTTTGGTGAGATGCTTCAGGCTGTGTGGTTAATGAAAAGTTAAACGGCATAAACTTGTTATAAGCACTGTATATAGTTTAACCAATCAACTGACATGCAATTAGATGTATACATCCAGTGTAAAAGGCAGTGGGGAAATTATAGAGATTTTTCTTTTCTAACCAAGATCCGTGCTGGCATTTCCTCCTCTCATGCTTGATTACCTCCCTCAGGATGCTTCATTTGTATTTCCCCCCCTCCAGTCAGTCAGAGTATGCTATTTACAGAGAAATCTGTGTGTGTGTGTGTGTGTGTGTGTGTGTGTGTGTGTGTGTGTGTGTGTGTGTGTGTGTGTGTGTGTGTGTGTGTGTGTGTGTGTGTGTGTGTGTGTGTCTGTGTCTGTGTCTGTGTGTGTGTGTGTGTGTGTGTGTGTGTGTGTGTGTGTGTGTCTGTCTGTCTGTCTGTCTGTCTGTCTGTCTGTCTGTCTGTCTGTCTGTCTGTGTGTGTGTGTTTGAGAGAGTGTGTGTGTGTAAGCGAAATAGAGAGAAAGCGAGTGAGATTCTGTGCTTGTATGCTGTTACATGTGTACAGTATGTGTTTTTGCATGCACACTGATGTCATGTTGATTGCCTTTATCTCTTCACCTGATTCCCCATTCCCAACTCACCCCTCCTCTAAAAGACAATAGACATGAGCTCAGGCGTTTTCCAGTCCACAATTTCATGGCGGATTGGAACTATGTCAATTGCTTTGCGATTTGACATAGTATTTCTGCTCTTCGATCAAGGCCTTGAATTAAAACTTAGATAAAATGTTAAAAATGTACTAAAATGTATTTTGTACAGATGGATGTTGAAACAGAGCAAGTCAAGGAGCAAACAGACATCCCAGCTGCTCCCACAGAGGAAACCGCACATGAGACAAAAAACAGGTTAGGCAAAGTGTGTTTCATACACTACTTCAGAGTTCTATGCATACATCATGATATGAAATACAATATGGATTTTATGTGATATGTAATATTTATATAGATATATCATGAATGTTCAAGATCTTCACAACTGTCTAGTTAGTAGCTCTACACAGGTGCAGTACATGTTTCCTATTTCACAGAGACCGCGGGGTGAAAGGTCGCGGACGTGGTGACCGAATGGGCCGAGGAGGGCGAGGTGGGCGTGGCATGATGAAGACGTTCGGACCCCATGGACGGGGCAGGGGTCGAGGACACGATGGTTTGATGAACGGATTTGGGCCCATGAGGTACACAGTGCAGCACACACCTCCTCTTCAGACCCCTCTAACAGCCCAATATCTCTTATCCTTTCTGCCTTGTTTTGCACATTACAGTGACAGTGACAGCTAACAGCTTCTCACTTCCCTTGTTGTTTTTGACACACGTTTTTTGTCTTTCCTCAGAAGGGGGATGGGAAGGATGCGGCCGTATCCAGACTTCAGAGGCAGAGGGGGTATGAGGGGCGGCCCAAGAGGCATGGGTCCCCCGCCCCCTCCTCCTCCTCCGTTACACCTAAGACCTTATCCCCCCATGCCCAGGTACAGTAGGTGAATGTCTCCAGCTCCAGGATGGTGAGCTCCAAAAGAATTACATGTCAGACGATTTGTCATTCAAGGGACAGAGAAGAATATTTCTACACTTTGTAAATGAGAGTTCAGGAAAATCTGTTACAATGTTACAAGATAGATAGATAGATAGATACTTTATTGATGCCCAAGGGGAAATTCAAGGTCCCAGCAGCTTAAGACACCACAAAAAAACATACACTTCAATGTAAACAGGATGATAAAAAGCAATGTAGCATTACCAGGAGAACAAGGCTGCAGCTTTGTAAGCTTCTAAGGTCTGTGAAGTTTTCAGTTGCTGTGGCACATGCTGGGACTCCACCTTCACCAGTGTAGGAGTGTCTCAGACACTGTTTTCTGAAACAGACTTTAAAGGAACACGCCTAACAGCTGACCTGTGCCTGGCCCGTAGCTAAAAGGAAGCTATAGCTAACTGGTTTGGCCCACTTCCAGTGAATTACACCAAGTAAGGTGAACGGTGTTAGACTGAGTTAATGCACCCACAGAGAAAAGAAGGGTATATATCCTGTTATCTAACTCGATACGGTCAGAGGTTAGATGGCAAATATGCTTATTTTAAGTTGGGCAAGTTTTGGCTTTATGTAAATATCCTCATCCTCATCATCCTCCCTGTGTACCGACAGGCATGGTCCCCCTCCTCATCCGCTTCACGGACCTCCTTGTTTCCGCGGTCGGCCACCTCCACCTCGGGGCCACAGTGGTCCCCTAGGCCCCCCTCGTCACTTTCACCCACGAGGGTAAGACACCATGCAGCATCTCTCCTCTCCTCTTCTCCTTCCCTTCCCTGCTTCCAAAATGTGCACAGATGGCTTTGCTTCTTCCTTTACTCTTCCCTGTCATGTTACAGTGCTTTGACTGAGACTGGATCAAAAAAGGCAAGAAGTAAGGTTAATTTGGTAGGGGGGGAAACAGAAATAAATAGAGATTAAACTATGAATTGAAGACACAGGTACTGAAAAGTGTAGTGCATGAGATACACTCAAACAACAAACAATTGAATTGATTAGACATGAATAGTCACCCTGACTGCAGTGTGGTTGGTAACATAATACTGTGTTTATGTGAGGCATCAACGCTACTTTTGACACACGCTGATTGACTAGTACAGCGGACCACCCGAATGCAAATGTGTGATTTTATCCTTTCATACAGCTACCACAATGGACCCGCCCCTCCTCCACCTCACCCCCCGCCCGGCCGGGGTCACCGGTGGGCAGGCCCGCCGAGGGGCCGGCGTTTTTAAACGCGGCTCTGGTTTAAACTGAGCGCTTTTCCTTAACACTCGGCGCCGGTCAAACAGGTATTAAACAAAGACAGCCCGCCCATGTTTCGGACTGGATAGCTGCCAAAAAAATCTCCAAAGTTCCACGTCCCAAAAGAAACCCGCTTGCTCCGGAGAGGTTTGCTTTGTTTTGAGAAAGCTCCCTTGAGAATCAACAAATTGGCGAGAAAGTATGAAGTATTTTTTGGATGTGAGAACATTATTATTTAAACCAGAAAATGACTCTCCTGGAAAAGATGAAGAAATATAGCCCTTTAAATGTTGTTCAGTCCAGTTTGTGGTTATCCTGTGAGCCTTAAAATATGTCATTTATAACCCATAACATTTTAAGCAGTAAGAAAATGTAAGAAAAGAAATGAAAGGATAGCATTTGCATCTACTCTCTCAGCCCCATGACAGTATTCCTGGATTCCTGGGACCTCCTTAACTTTCCTCTGGTGACAGTGCATGGATGTACTTTTTCAACTTGACAAGACAACACATTAGCACCATAGTCACAACAGAAGCTCTTATACTACAAGTGAAACCATACTCTGTGAAGTATTCTTGATCCAATGGAAGTGATCTTTTCTATCATTAATGTGCAGCTACCTTTAAGTTATTTGAATATTGCTGTATGGAACCATTCATGTTTGTGTTCAGCAACCCAAACTGTGGAGTGAGTTAATATATAAGAAATAGAATTAAGTATAAATACATATAATAGTGAAATACCATTAAATGCCGAAACAGTGCATATATATGCATTTGTACTTTAAGGCAAATCAGAAGATTGAATTGCTTTAAAATAGTGTAAAGTATGTGTTCAATATTGAAATGTTATAATACCTTCACTTGTGGATTTGTGAATGTACGCTTGGTAAACGGACAACAGATTTGACCTAGTCATGAAAAAAAAAATAAAGTTAAAATAACCCGAACTGTTTTTTACTGTTTATTCAAAGCCAGCATAAGAATGTCCGTTCTTTGTCCGTTGGACATCTAACTCACACCAAGTACAAGTCACTATAAGGAAACGGTGACCACAATTTAAAAGCTATGCCAATGAATGTACATATTGCACTTAGAGTATTTTATTTGAATACTATAAATTATAATATTGAAATATTGTATTTACACTCCTTATGGAGATGTTATTATATTCTGTATATGTTCCACAACATATGAGGTTAAGGCTCATTTGTAAGTGAAGTTGGAGGACCAAGAACCCATTAGGAATATGAAACTTGAATGAAATTTGATTTAATTAACAGAATACACAGACCTACATTTATTTGTGAGAAGAAAGATGAATTGGGCTGAGACAAGAGAAGAATGAACAAGAGGGCTGTGACATGTTAGAATAAAATTGATATTTGTGATATATTAATGTCTGCATCAATCAATTACTCTATGAAAGCTTAAGGATTGTGATTGAGAGTCACAGTTAAACTGACATCAAAAGTCCTCACCCTGAAAAAGTAGATGTAGAATTGCAACCGTGTGCTGGATTTTCATAGCATTCTAAGGGAGATCTTTCATCCACGGTTTTTGCTTCCAGTGTCAATCTCACTGTTTAATGTGAATAAGATGCGACTCGCTCTGCTCATGGTGTGTGTGTGTGTGTGTGTGTGTGTGTGTGTGTGTGTGTGTGTGTGTGTGTGTGTGTGTGTGTGTGTGTGTTTTAAACACATCTGAATTCAGTCTTGTGCATGGTAATGCATGCAAAGGTGCAATACCTCTGATGAGGACAGATTTAGTTTTTCTTTTCAAGCACCAAGAATGATCTCATGTGGAGGTGGAATTTAGAAGGATGTAAGCAATGCAATAAGCCACTAAAAACATTGGCAATGATTTAAGAATATAATCATACAGGCCTTGTGCATTTGAATGTTTCACATTTAAGTATTATATACTCGTGAAATGTAAACATATATTTACTGGTCTTTGGAGTTGATATGTCATCATATGGCCTAAAAAAGCTCTGTTTGTTTTAAACACCTCACAACACGATATGACTTGAATTATGGAAAATACCGGTAGTATGCCACATTTGTATTTCAGTCCATGTATTCTAATCTACCGACAGCAACGGCATACACCAAATATGTGCCTCAAAACAATGACTTCAATGCAAAAGTAATAAGGAATATTATTCAATCTATCTGTAAAATACTGTACTGAAAAAAAAAAAACCCAAGCCAGAACACCCCTTGGACGAGACTTTTCCGATTGGATCGAAACAGGTGTTGCACCTTTTTGTATGAGATCTTCAGCCTCCTCTGTTATCTTCCCTCCTCTGCAACTGAATGCTTCTCTTCTCTGCTGTTGGCTGTGCTGCTGCCTCTAACAGTGATGACAGACTGATTGTTATTGTCTCCTGAAGGGACACACATAGTCACCCTTTCCAAGGCGGTGTGATGCGGAAGCAGACTTTCCTCTCTCTCTCCCCCCCCCTCCTCCTCTTCTTCCACCACCGCGTCTCCTTCCCAGAGACATGCAGCTGTGGTCACTCATCAACTAACACTGCCCAGGTGAGAAACAACCTCAGCTCTTCAGCTAGTTTAACCCCCCGAGCATGACTTCCTTTGTTTTGCAGGGGGATGAAAGCAGACTCTGTATCTGTATTGGTTATATACTATATAACCAATATAGGGCTTTACTAGTGAAACGTAAATGAAAGTGAATCTGATTCACCTTTTTACTGCCTCCAGCTATTTTTTTAAATGAATGCTCATAAGCAATGATAGCCTAAACATTTATTTTAGTGCCTAAGTGCCACATCCCTCATAAGACACTGCAATAAGGGAAAAAGGACACGTTATTACATCCTCTGTGTAGCTTTACTGTAGTGTGAATTGTGTGAGAGCTCTGCTCCGTGTGACTCATCACAAATGACTCACTGGAAGCACTGCATAGTGCATGCATGAGTTGATATGGGGCCAGAGGGCTCGGCAGCAGGAAGCCTTTCCAGATGAGCTGAAATTAGAGAGCAGAAGAAGATGGCAAAAGGACAGTGTTTTCTGGAAAAGTCGTGTAAATGGAGAATCGGGGTTTGTTTGTGATTTTCATATAAATTAGAGGCACTGCTTTGTATTTTGTTCTTTGCACTCATTAAAGTATATTTTAAACCCCCCTCAATTGTTGTTGTATTTATAATTGGTTAAACAATATTCAAATTGCAATTGTGCAAGGATGGAATCCTTTGTGCATTTAGATCCTGTGATTCTATATTTCACACAAAATGATAGGTTTCCTGGGTCCATGATTAGTCTGGCCATCACCATGGCGCTTTATTTCTATTGCACAAGAGGCGTGATTAGTGGGCATCGTTCTAATGACTCCGTATGCTTGGATAGTCCTTCAACCAATCAGACCAACCATCCGGTGCGTCTTTTGGATCAGGTAGTTTGTGATTGGGCCCAAAGGTTGTGGACAGGAAGCAGAGGAAATAGATGTGTTTCCAGCCTGAGCTGCCGGGCGAAATCCAGATTCGCCGGCAGGTCAGGCAGGGTTCACCCAGCCTAGGTCCTGATAACTAGGCATGTATTTATCAGAGTAAAGACTTTTGGCTCTTTAAAAAGAGCACTAATTGGGCTTTTCCTGTACTGGATTAGAATGTGACATTTGCTTCTGCCCATTTTACAGCCTCTGATCTTTAAGACTGCTTGTAAAACCGCCTGAAATAAATAACAAAAAGCCTACTGTTTCAATATGGTGCAAAGTTGAGCCTGTAGAGGGAGCTATGGCACTTTGAGAGGCAGAGCCATACAGTACATAGATAGAGCCATACATACATAGAGATCTATCTCTGTTCAGCTCTGGCGAGAGGAACGAGCAGGATTTAGGGATCAGTTCCGTTGATCATCGTCTGAGCCGAATAAATAAATGACATGCAATACATTACTACATTACATGGGCCATACAGCATATTACTGCTCCTGTAGATACTCATCAAAGGATAAGCAGTTGATACGAACACACCAAAGACTTATGTCCTTTCTTCAATGATTTAATAACACAAATATTTAACAGAAAATTATATTAAAACAAATGAACAATTCCGACATACACGTAGATAGATGCATTATACTTTCTCTGTTGACAATGACACAGAAATTTTCAAATGCCACAAATTGCAGCCTATTTGGAGTAAATGTTTGGAGACCACTCTTCAAACAGAGGGCAGGAAAGAAGTGAATGAGACGTTCTGCTGATGTTCCTCATTCTCCACTCACTGGCTTGCTTTTTCTTGCTCTTCTGTTGGTACTTCATCCCACATGGGTTTCTGGATATGCTCTGGAATCCTCTCTATGGCAGTCTATCAAGGGCCACAGACAGATAGTGTAAGTTGTAGAATAACTAACGAGTTCTAAGGAACTGCTTTGCTGTACACAGTCAAAGGAAAACTTCAAAAACATTATAGTTGTAAGTAAACACAGTCCACATGAGCAATTAGCCAATAAACTGTGCCAACTAAACAATTACACAAACTAAACACTCACCAATTGAATTAACACAATTAAATTTGACTGCATATTTCCAGAGTACTTATTTTCTTTGTAAAATGAAGTGTATCAATGTTTAAGTGATATAAAAACTGAACTGCCATTGAAATCTACATATTCACACTGTGTAAGGCCTACATTTTGGTTTTAAACAACATGTAGTATAAGCATCACTTCCCATGAACATAACCTCCCAGAAACAAGGTTATATGAGACTCACCTTTGTCACCTCCATGGCTACACCTTCAGGGAGATTCCTCTGAATGTATTCCAAGTATACTTGCGCTGTGGATCCCGTTACCCTCGACAGCTATCAATAAGAGAAAACTGGCCTCAGAAGATTCATTCATATGAATACAGTTTACATGTTAAAAACTGCATTGACCCACTCCCCACCCACATACATACACACACACACACACACACCTATGTCCCTATATATTATCCACTCACCTCAATGCATCTGTAATGAGTTCTCATCTCATACTGAACCCTATGGTTTTTGAAGATGTGCACCGACTTCAGCAATGTTAACCTCTCAATGTGTTTTGGTGGCTCATATCTACAAAAGAACCAAAAAAAGAAAAAGAAGCAGAACAAAATTAAAAACCTCAATTTGATACTGTACTTTGATGATAGCATAACGTAATACTAATAAGCACTGTTGTTACCACCACAAATCCTACTCACATTAATAATCACATTGATTAATGGTGCTTTAACTGCAATTTAACGGGTACCAGAAAATGGCACGTTGTGACTTTCTACTCACACTTTGCTGAGACCAATGCCCAGTTCTTTGGCAGCCATGGTGGCAAAGAATTCATAACTGTCCAGAACAGCCTTGTCATGACTCTTCACCAGCACTTCAACCTTCTGATAGAGGGTATCTGGTTCATCTGTGACCGTGATCTTACAAAGAATAAATCATAAAAAAACAACAACAATGAATATGGGTTACATAATCCTGAGGTATGCTGAATATTATGGCTGACATTTAGCATCACTGACAGCAGTGTAGTCAATGGAACTTACAGCAGGGGCACTTCTGAGGACACAAGCAGTGTGGAAAGTTGCTGGTAACGGCAAACGGCATGATTGGCTGAAGAGAGAATGATATCAATACACTCTAAACATTAACGGTTGGTAAACATTTAACGCCTGCCGTACATTGCAATATTGTCTAAACAAAGTCACGGAACAGCAACATAGCTGTAGGGATATGTCATATCGCAAAACGTCTATGCAGCTAGGCCTACGTAATATTTAGCCTAGTTGACTGCCGAGGTCATTAATTATTATGCTGCCGAGACGGCAAAAGTCAAAGTTACAAAGACAACCCTTTGAGCAATCCTTGCAAAAGCAATCCCTAGATACTGCACATACAAACCTGAGAATAGCCGGTCTGTCATACAGTCCACAAATGTCCACTTGATGTAATGCCTACGAGAGGTAGGGATGTTAGTGTTCACTGTTTAGCCAGTCTAACATTAATCATAACATGACACAGAAATATCGCCTCAAACAAAACTATGTAAAAACAACATTGGAATACATAAAATAACACTATATTCATTGTTCTAGCGTGTATTTTACCCGTGATGTCCTAAAGATTGTCCTCGCAATTGCCCCAGCATTTCTCCCGAGCATTATTATGGGAGCCGCCATGATTGCTATCCCAGGGTTCCACTCTCTCTATCGTCTGACAAGATCCTTTGTGGATTCATGAGTCGCCCTACGCGCCACCGCCGCCTACCGGAGAGATAGACTCAAAGTCGTCAAAGCAAAGCACATCCACTTTTAAAAAGATTGGTTGACAAAATGAGAAATCTTCATTAGTTGACAAAATGACTCATCTTCATTAGTTGACAAAATGACCAATCTTCATTAGTTAAAATGACCAATCTTCATTAGTTGACAAAATGACCAATCTTCATTAGTAAAAATGGCCAATCTTCATTAGTTAAAATGACCAATCTTCATTAGTTGACATGACCAATCTTCATTAGTTGAAATGACCAATCTTCATTAGTTGACAAAATAACCAATCTTTATTAGTCAAAATGACCAATCTTCATTAGTTAAAATGACCAATCTTCATTAGTTGACAAAATTACCAATCTAAATATAGCTGCAAGCAGCAATGAGGGGCCAAGCAGGGAGGTTTGAAGATTTTTGCAGCGTTGGATTTGTCAGCAAATTTAGCGCATTGTCCTCAGGATGTGCTCTCAAGTCCACGTACCAAGTTTGGTGTCGATACGAGAAAGTTTTGCTAATTATAGCGCCCCTAGTGTTCAAACGTCACCAAATTTAGTTTAGGTCCTCAGGATGTGCTCACAAATCCACGTACCAAGTTTGGTGTCGATCCGAGAAAGTTTTGCTAATTATAGCGCCCCTAGTGTTCAAACGTCACCAAATTTAGCGCAGGTTCTCAGAATGTGCTCACAAGTCCACGTACCAAGTTTGGTGGTGATCCGAGAAAGTTTTGCTAATTATAGCGCCCCTAGTGTTCAAACGTCAAACGTGGGCGTGCGCAAGTGGAACCCCCGCCCCCCACGATCACCATAGAGGAGATTGTATGTGCTTTTGTCTGGGTTTGGGACAGAGAGAGAGTGGATGTTAAGAAAATAGCCAAAATTAATTTCTATTTTTTTTTTTTTTTTGTGTGTGTCCTTGGGATGTGTTCCCAAGTCTTGATACGTGCTCAGTGTATTAAGGCAAGAGTCAAGGCCCCACCCACCAATTAACAAGACTTTTCCATGAACGCTGTAGCGCCACCAACAGACCAAAGTCAAAACTTTCAAAAGGCTACTCCGGTCACAAATTTCATCCGATTCTCACCAAAATTTGCACACATCATCTTCAGACCATGCCTTCTTATTGCATTGCTTTTTGGAAGAATTGACAAAATTATTTGCCCGTAACAGCCAATCAACTTAGGCGGCGAAGCCGCCACACAGACATTAAACTTATATCTCTATGGAAGCCATAGAACCATACTGTAAAAAGTTCTGAAATTTAACACACATATTCCGCTATGGCCAATGGCCACTTTCCCCAATTTACAGACTCCAGACGCCAAAACTGTAGCGCCACCAACAGGTCAAAATTCCTCAATTTTTCAACAACATTAATGTAAATATCTCTGCTATGCTTGAACCTATCAAGCTGAAACCTCCTGAGTGTATTAAGGCAAAAGGTATGGCCCCACCCACCAATTCACAAGACTTTTCCATTAACGCTGTAGCGCCACCAACAGACCAAGATCAAAACTTTCAAAAGGTTTCACAGGTCACAAATTTCCTCCATTTCTCACCAAAATTTGCACACACCATCTTCAGACCATGCCTTCTTATTGCATTGCTTTCTGGAAGAATTGACAAAATAATTTGCGCGTAACAGCCAATCAAAATTGGCGGCGAAGGCGCCACACAGACATTAAACCCATATCTCTATGGAAGCCTTAGAACCATACAGTAAAAAGTTCTGAAATTTAACACACATATTTCTCTATGGCCAATGACCACTTTCCCCAATTTACAGACTCCAGACCCCAAAACTCTAGCGCCACCAACAGGTCAAAATTCATCAATTTTTCAACAACATTAATGCAAATATCTCTGCTATGCTTGAACCTATCAAGCTCAAACTTGCTCAGTGTATTAAGACAAAAGTCAAGGCCCCACCCACCAATTAACAAGACTTTTCCATGATTGCTGTAGCGCCACCAACAGACCAAGGTCAAAACTTCCAAAAAGTTTCACAGGTCTTAAATTTCATCCGATTCTCACCAAAATTTGCACAAACCATCTTCAGACAATGCCTTCTTACTGCATTGCTTTGTGGAACAATTGACGGAAGTGCTCGCCTCTAACAGCCAATCCAAATTGGCGGCGAAGCCGCCACACAGGAAGTGAACCTACATCTCAGCAAGGCTTTCACGTCATGGAGGTATTATAAGAACTGGAGAGAGGGACTAAGTCCCGCCCCCATTCATTTCAATGGCCGATGCTAGGCTAGCTACTTCAGCCAAAAAAGTTTGAAATTGGCCGCAGCCATCTTTGAGAAAATGGCGTTCCATGGGTGTCCATTTCCGTCACCAGCTAGAATGAGCCAATTAGGTTTCACGTTACAACGAGACAACATAGGTACATCGTTGATGAAGATTGGAGAGTGAGAGAAGGTGTTCGTGAACGCGCTCCTATCGTTACAGGCGCAAATGTATTTAATTATTTGAGTTGGGATGGTGGTGGAGAAGTTTGCCCCTTGTCTCGAAATCCTATAATGTGATATCCATATGTCATGATATAATAAACATGGCGAGTCAATATTGAGCAAGAATTCACTTAGCATACACATAAATATGATCCCCACAGTAAATGCTTTGAACTGACTGTAGCCTAGGCCCCTATGTGCGCAATAGGCTGTCTACCCGACGAAAATGACTCATAACTAGACATGGGATGTAAGAAACGTGTGGATACCAGATATGCTATTTGTGCTGCACCCAGTGTGAATTTGCAGCTTAAACCTACAGACAGATGAAATGAAGCCAACGCATATTATAGGCTTACCGGTAGAAGCGCGCATCCATGTGTTATGTTTCGAGCAGCATGCATTTTAAGTCTGCTGTCACTGTCGGAAACTTTTGCCGTTATCTAGCCTACTGTAGGCTGTGACCCCCAACGCTGCGTTGTTATGAACTAGGCTACAGGTCTGCAGCTGAGCGTTTTAAAATAGTTTTCATAGCCTAGCCTACACGACAGCGAGTAGGTTAATAATTGGGTTTAGTTAGAGAATTTCTTCGTATTTCCTAGAATGTCTTATCATACCTTGCCAACTCATACATAGTCTAATGCAAATAATAGTAACCTATTAGAACGACATTTGCTTTTTTCTTTTATTCACAAAGCCTGGTATAAAGATAACCCACAGGCATCAAGTATCGGTAACTTAATCCTAGTCGTCAGTCATTTTATTTATGTCTTCTAGAATGCGTTATCAACATGGACGCGCGAGGACGCTCGTGCTCAACACCAAACTCGTGCATGAGCTGAGACAGCTCGTGCATGAGCTGTCTCGTGCATGCGCTGGTGCCGGATATGGTACAACCATGGAACGCCATTTTTTCAAAGATGTCGGCGGCCAAATGACATGCTAACTGGCTGAAGCTAACCCTCCAAATCCTGACCCCCTGTTTCACGTATCAAGACTTGGGAACACATCCCAAGGACACACACAAACAAAAAAAAAAAATAGAAATTAATTTTGGCTATTTTCTTAACATCCACTCTCTCTCTGTCCCAAACCCAGACAAAAGCACATACATTCTCCTCTATGGTGGTCGTGGGGGGCGGGGGTTCCATTTGCACACGCCCACTCTCCCATTTCATGTGTTTTGACCACTAGGGAGGTGCTATAATCACATGAAGTCATCTCATTTTTCGTTCATGTTTTCATGGGGGGGGGGGGGGGGGTGACTTTCCCACATTTTCCCATGGACTTCCTGGATGACCACTACCTCTATCCACCTACCGTCTTGGTGGTAAGACACCTGGGATTTTCCGCTGCTGTGCCTCAGCCGGAGGCCATGTGAATCTTAGTAATGCCGCAGCCTCGAAAGGGATAGAGGGACTTACTCACTGTTAAACATGCTGCTAGTTCATTCTCTATATATAGCCCACTCTTACCAGAGATGTCTCTGCGACGGTGTGTGTTTGGACGATTGAGAGCTGAGCATTGTGGGTAAATCACACTCAAAGAGTTTAAAGGGGGCCAAGCAACAACATTAATGCAAATATCTCTGCTATGCTTGAACCTCTCAAGCTCAAACTTGCTCAGTGTATTAAGGCAAAAGTCAAGGCCCCACCCACCAATTAACAAGACTTTTCCATGATTGCTGTAGCGCCACTAGGGGCGCTATAATTAGCAAAACTTTCTCGGATCGACACCAAACTTGGTACGTGGATTTGTGAGCACATCCTGAGGACCTGCGCTAAATTTGGTGACGTTTGAACACTAGGGGCGCTATAATTAGCAAAACTTTCTCGTATCGACACCAAACTTGGTACGTGGACTTGAGAGCACATCCTGAGGACAATGCGCTAAATTTGCTGACAAATCCAACGCTGCAAAAATCTTCAAACCTCCCTGCTTGGCCCCTCATTGCTGCTTGCAGCTATATTGGTTAAAAAGATTGGTTGACAAAATGACCAATCTTCATTAGTTGACAAAATGACCAATCTTCATTAGTTAAAATGACCAATCTTCATTAGTTGACAAAATGACCAATCTAACTTGTTTTAACCATTAGATCGTGTAATATGAGTCCGAATAACATATTGGTTAAAAAGATTGGTTGACAAAATGACCAATCTTCATAAGTTGACAAAATGACCAATCTTCATTAGTTGACTAAATGACCAATTTAACTAGGTTGTTTTAACCATTAGATCGTGTAATATGAGTCCGAATAACATATTGGTTAAAGAGGCCTGAAACATTAATAACTTTTTTTTTAACTGAGCCTCAAGATAATAATTAATAAAAACAAATATTTATTGAGTTCACACAACAAGAGGTAAACAGTAGGGCCTACAGAAAAGATAAGGGGGGGACACATTGATAAGGCCAGTATAGGGTAGTATATTATTGGTTTGGGAATGGAATAACAGTATGAGGCTTAGGGGTAGGCCTACCCATACAAGTTTGGTTTAAACGTTGGAAAGTTGTTATGAAAAGAGTAGGGACAGGTCCTAAAAGGTGAAGTCAAATACTATACATCAGGTGGTTCCTAGTGTCAAGCTATCCATGGCATGTATGAGACCACTTTGAGTGTCCACAATAGTGCATTGTAGGCTAGTCTATAGCTCGGCCCCATGTATTAACAAGCTAAAGAAATTTCACAAAATCAGTTTGTAAACCTTGGTTAATAGAAAGGAAATTAAGTCAACAGCATACTCTGAGTAGCGTATTGTGTTTTCTCTGTGTGTGTGTGTGTGTGTGTGTGTGTGTGTGTGTTCCTAACCAGACGCTGGTTTCAGCCCAGTTTTAATAGAGCAACGTTCAGGCTCTAAACGGTTCTCATGAAGCTGATTCTACAGAGTTTGTTACCTAAATGGTCAATAACATGAGATAGTATAACTCTTCCTCCGCAAAATAATACTTGACATCTTCACATAATGCAAGCACAGGTTACTTCAGGTCGTATTTTAATGCCAGATTCCAGACAATTCCACCGACACAAATATGAATATACACTATATTGCCAAAAGGTGAAAGAATGTCTCTGTGTGTCTGAAGAAGCTTCATATGAGGTTGGGCAGCAGTATGTCATCACCACATTTGATCTTGGAGTCTGCATGAAGGCAAACCCTCTTGTGTGAAAACCACATCATAATGATTGGCACATTCCATTTAGTGTGTGGCTATACCTGAAGATGTTAGGCAAAAAGATGGAATGCACTGGACTCTCTGATGCACAGTTGGAGGCAGGCCTAATTTCCTCAGGATCTCTGTCAGGTGTGCTTACAGGGAAAAACTATGCCCGCGCAATCCATTGTCAAAGTTATGGTGGAATCTTTAGAACGCCTGTTGTTTGCAGAATTCCTGAAGACTGAGACTGAGACATCTCTGAACGATTTGCCACCAGAATCAAAGGAGTGTCTTCAGTTACTTATACAGTCACCCAACAAAAATACTGAGACAGCTGTGCTCACTGACTCTCATGTTTGTGCTAAAGTACATGAAGTTTCGTTATGAGGTGAGTGCTAGAAAACTGGGCAAAACAGCTATTCTCTGGATGTCATATGTTGACCACATTTGGCTTGTCATGAATTTACTGCTGGCTGTGAAGAAGAATGACTTTGAAGCTTAAAGGGATATTCCGCCATTTTTGGAAAAAGGCTCATTTTCCACCTCCCCTCGAGCAAAATAATTGATATTTACCCTTTTCCCATTCATCCAGCCATTCTGTGAGTTTGGCGATACAACTTTTAGCTTCGGCCTAGCATAGATCATTGAAACTGATTAGACCAATAGCATCTCGCCTGCTAGCATCATGTTTAAAAGTGACTAAGATTTCCGGTAATTTTCCCATCTAAAACATGTCTTCTCAAGTTAGAAAGTGCAAAAAGACCAACTGAAAATGAAACCTGGGCTCCGTTCGAATCGGGTAAAACTGCTGCCTTCTAAGATATCCAACTAGAGAGCAAGGCAGCGAAGGCCGTTCGAAACCGAAAAAACGATTTTCGCTGCCTTCTAAGATATCTTAGATTTCCCGAATAACGGTCATTTTTGAAGGCAGCATCGATGTACACTTCAAGCTACCTACTACCCATGATCCTCTGCGGTCAGCTGTCAAATCCATAAAAAAAAAAGATGGCTGACGAGACGGCAAAAGTGGACTTTGTGTACAAATGTAAGTATTTACTTTACTTTTCATACACTTTTTCACTTCTTTCTCTGTATACTTACCGACAAATACATAAAATACTATCAGATAATGTCGCTATTGTAACCAGCAGTTTATTACATATGTGAGTTCACAGCTTTTAGCCAGCTAGCTAAATAGAATTAATGGAAACCGTAACGGAACACTAATAACCTCGAGACGACGTTAACGTTAACGTCTTTGCCAGTTTCATGATACTAATGTCTGAATTCACAATGAAGTTAACAAGTTTCCAGTTATGATGATATGAATCTGCAACTCGATCCAGTAGTAAATATCCCTGTTAACGTTGTTACGTTACGATGGCAAGACTAATCACTGTGACATTAACGTTAACATTTATGTGTTTTTCGCAAATTACGTTAGCATCAATAGGTCGCTGCTTAGACTCGGCAAAACAAACCACTGCTATCAAAAAAGTTACCCCATTAGGAGCATCAAGCTATCGTGTAGTGAGAAAATAATAAACTAAAGTGTTTGATGGCTGTTTCCTTGTAGGGACATCCAATGACACAGGACGGTTCATCCGGGCGAGGGGTGAGGCAGACCGGCTGTTCACAGGGCAGAGGAACAGCGCGATGGATGGTTGGAAGTAAGTTTAAGTTAACTGTTACTGTTAGAGGCTTTGAAATCAAGTGTCTCGTAAAAAGCTCTGGATATTAAATAAGCATACTGTGACATTCTTTATATGGTCTTAGCTCTGACTCAATTGACTGTTTGTTTTAGACAGCTCCTTAGGTCTGTTGACCTGGATGGCAAAGTGACCCCACAGCAGGCCCGCAAAAAGTGGGACAATCTAAAGAAAAAATATAAGGTATGACCAGACCATCGACCCAACAGTACAATTTTTATGTTTTAGTGTAGGCTACATTATGATCCAACAGATCATTAGGAAAAATAAAAGTGTAAGATAAAATAACATCAAACAAGATTACTACTTAATTGTCTGTGAATTCTGTTACCGTTACTGGTTACAGTAAATGTTACTGGTAGTTGAAAAGCTGATTTTTCCATTGTTTTATTGCTAATTACATATTCCTCATACCGGTAGGAACTGAAAAACCCTCCAACAGGGACAGGGACAGATGCTGGGGAGGACACGGCAGCCTCGTGGCCATGGTTCTGTGCCATGGATGAGTTTCTGGGGCAGAGGCATTCCATCTCCCCTCCAGTCATCAGGTCCTCAATGCCCCAGAACTCATCCAGGGAAGCAGAGCCATGCCGCGAAGCTGCCGTGTCCTCCCCAGCAGAGACAGACAGAGAGCCGCAGGGAGAGGCCAGGGGGCAGAAGCGTAGCAGCTTTGCTGCTTTCCTCAAGGAGCAATTTGAGAGGGAGGAGGCCATGGAGAAGGAGAGGCAGAAGGCAGCCGACGAGCGGTTTGCCCGCCTGGTGGCGGTGTTGGAGAGGATGGCAGAAAGATAAATAAATATATATTTTTAAAGTAGTTACACTGTATTTTGTCCCTATTAAGTGAGTTAAGTTACACTAGGCAAGAGGGACATCAACATGACATTTACTGTGAAGTGTATTTAAGAAAATATACGAATAATGTGACACAACAACAGAGTTTATATAAGTTTAAAAAAAATGTATTTGGTATGTATCTAATCTAGTTTTTAAAAGCTCCCCAAGCAAGCCGAATCTCTACACTAATTTAAGTGGCGAGGGAAAACTCCCGCATGGGTAGAAACCTCGGGAGGGCCCAGGCTTGGGGAGCGACCACCCTCCTTGGTCATGCTATTTAAAAGAATAGAATAGAATAGAATATATACTTTTTTGATCCCGTGAGGGAAATTCAGTTCTCTGCATTTAACCCAATTTAACCGAATTAGTGAACACACAGCACACAGTGAACACACAGTGAGGTGAATCACACAACCCAGAGCAGTGAGCTGCCTGCCCAACCAGCGGCGCTCGGGGAGCAGTGAGGGGTTAGGTGCCTTGCTCAAGGGCACTTCAGCCGTGGTGGACTGGTCGGGGATCGAACCGGCAACCCTCCGGTTACAAGCCCGATGCGCTAACCAGTACACCACGGCTGCCCCTAAAAGTTCCTGCAACGACATGAACAACAGGTTATTCAACATTGTGAACTGATTTCATCAACAGTGATTACAAGTGAAACAGGAATTGGACTTCCGGGCAACTTCTTAGACAAGACTGATAAGGCAAAGGCATATGAATGTGTAGCAAAGGATTTTGATGATGCCAGTGTCCCACAGGATCCTATCAGTTGTCTAGTCATAGAGGATGGAAATACCATTTTCCCCCGGATTAAAGACCTTCCTAGAAACTTTGAGGAAATATCAGAGTTGATCCTGAAAGTTGCATTGCACAAATCACCGGTGATTTTCAGAACAATGATAACTCCATTAAGAACATTGAACGAAAAAGAAGGGGATGTGGGGAGAAGCTTATTGTTCGTGGAGGAAAAACTATACGTCCAAAAAACTGGAAAGGCTTTCTGATGAATGATGAAAACAAAGAGCAGCTAACACAGGTTTGGACACATGGAGCAGTGATGCTTTCTCGCAAATGTTGCATGGTCAAGATGTCACCTTGATTTGTCAGGGAAAAGCATATCATTTTTGCTCTAATGTCAAATCAACTGTGACGGAAGAGGTTGCCTCACTAGAATCTACACAGGAAGAAACTGATTCCAGGGTGATACTCTATTGTTTGTATGCAAAGGAAAGGAGGTTCAAGTATGCACGTTTGCAAGTCCTGACTCAGACATTTTCTTCATCCTGCTGCACCATGTTAAACAGATGAATGGGCTTGAAGTTTTATTTGAGACGGGGAATGGAAACAAAAGGCGTTGCATTGATATTACCAAAGCCGCACTGTCTCTCTCGCCTCTGATTTGCATGTGGACCCCTCCTAGCCCATAGACTATTATTAAAGCGTAACTGCACCCTAAAATATGTTCTTTGAGCTGTCGATTGATTGAAATTACTCATAAGTGGTGAACCACACTATTACCAGGGTTAATATTGACAAAAATCATGTTTCCCGAGAAAAGTAACATTTTGGAGATCTAGCTCTCCGCGCCTTCTACAGGTTGAAACATGCTATGGCATTTTGGTCCAAAATGCTGACATAGTCCTGCACTTCTCTGGCAACTCTACATCACCAGGGGTGCATTTCCCGATGACAATGGATAGACGCACTTACGAGGGTTTTCTACGATTCATTTTATATCGATCGTTTGGTTTTTCCGACTGTTTCCCGAACATGCTCGTAACGTGAACGCGCGTGCACTGCTCTTAAGATGCTCTTAACTCATTGGCTGCCAGCCATTTTCAGGGCAGAGCGCTTCTTACTGCCAAGCATTTTACAGCATTTTGACTGATTTTCAAAGACCCACATAACGGTGAGTTTTATGAAACCTACCACAAGAAAGAGTAGACTCTCTACTTTCATCAGGAAAAATCTGTTTGTTTCTAGCTTTTTCCGTTCTTTAGTTATTGGCACTAGAACACATGTTGGTTTCACCAAAAACACCAGTTTTTGACCAAAAAATGGAGAAAACAAGCTTTTTGTGAAAGCATACATTTTCTTGCTTTATTCACATCTCCAACATCTGAAAAGTGTTTTCCTTCCATGAAACATCTAAAACAACATTGAAAAGGTCTTTTCATAGAAAATACATAACTGTGTGTGTGCGTATTTGTGTGTGTGTTTTCACCCCTACACAGAGTAGTTCATCTTAGCTGTGAAAATAAACATTTTCTTACTTCATTGAAACCTCAACCTCTGAAAAGTGTCTTCCTTCCATAAAACATCAAAAACAACATTGAGAAAGGTCTTTTGATAGAAAAGTGAAAAGTTTTTGCAAATAAATAACAGATACCTCCTGTGTGTGTGCGTATTTGTGTGTGTGTTTCCACCCCTACACAGAATAGTTCATCTTAGTGTGGTAAGCTGTAAAACACTCTCCTGCGTGCAAGGGGACAGAGCAAGACTTGCACCACATTTTGGTCTCGCTGCGCAGGCCCTTGCGAACAGACCCTACACATCCTAACTGGTGGGCATCAGGCGCTCGAGCTTGTGTCTGCTGAGCTGCCCGCTCTCTGGGTCAGTGTTATACGGTGCTCTCGGAGTACGTCAGCCTTCCTCCATGCCATTCATCCCTGTGATCTTTGCTTGATGCACGACCTGTGCATTATAGAAATATATACAATTACCATACAAATATATATACTTGTTGTGTAGTGTAGTGTTGTGTAGTGTTGTGATGTGATGTGGAGAATACTTTTCTATTTGTACCTTTCTTCTTTGCATTGCCAACGGGAGTGGGAGTGGGGGCCCTTCTGGATGAATGACCTGTACATTACAGAAACATATGCAATTTGCCTACCGTACAAATCTATCTTGTTTTATTACAACGGTGTGATGTGGAGAATACTTTTTTTGGTTTTTTTACCTTTTTTTGCACTTCGCACAGGAGTAGGAGCTCTGCTGGGTGCGCGATCTGTAAATTGAAAATGTATTCACATTAGATAAAAGGACACGGAGTATGAACTAGTGGGACTAAATGGCGTTCATGTGACTGAAGGAGGTTAGCGGCCGCTTACCCCTCTCGTCTCTAGGAGCTGCATCTGGGGATGAGGCCCTACTGTTGCCAGTGGATGCAGACGGCAACCACTCGTCTGAAGAATCTGGGTCTGGTTCGCTGAATTCATCAGATTCTGTGTCTGCTGAGCTAATCGGCGATGAGCTATGCGGTGCTGAGCGTGGAACCTGAGGTGAAACCCGTGAAACACGTCTGCTAACTCCACTTGGCCCGGGCGCATCTCCCTGGTCTCGGTCGTTCTCTATATCCCTCCGACTGCTGCGACAAATACTTTGTTGTAAAGTTGTCTGCAGTGCAGTAACTTTGACTTGCGTTTCGCCGGCGCCATGTTGTTCCTCTGATGGATTTCAGCCTGGCGGGTTGCATTGGATCATGCTCGTCGCCACCTACTGTGCAGGAGTGTGTAAAGGTACTCACTATCAGAGCTTCAACATGCATTCAGATCACCTCGTAATGGACTGCAAAGTGAACTGTGTTCAGCCATGGTAAGTGATATTCCGCCTTGAACGCATCCAAACATGAACGTGTCGTGAATCCAAGCATCTCTGTGGTAGCAATCAGCGAACAGGGGGCGTTCCCAAGAGCGATTACATTTAAATTTCAAGCCTACTGTTATTGTTGTGTCCCCCGTGGTTTTCATACTTTACCAAACGTTAGTGATTGGACAATGAATTCAAACTTTAGACAAGCGTCCACAAACCAGGAAATAAACGTTTGCCAATGGATCTAAGCCAGACTCTCTGCATAGAAGAGAGTCTGGTATGCAGGCTATGGTCTTTACTCTTCTCCCATGAAAAGTGTCAATGCTGTCACCTTGAGGCTAATTTCTCTAGTACATTCTTTGATTACAAGCGTGATTTTCAGTGACAAGCTCCGCCAGGTTGTTCCCCAGCCCCCCCTGTAAAAAAACGTGATTGACGTCTATAGATGTCAATGGCAGTGAACGTATGTGCTAAGAATGATGTCTTTAGACGTCAATGGCAGCCAATGAGTTAAGGGGAGCTGTCCACTGAAGCAGTGCTGAATATCTCGCAACTCTGTCAGGAGGAGGACACGTTAGCACGAAGATGACAAGGGCGCGGGAAGTGGGTGCTGAGGGTGCTGCACCCCCTGCTATAGCAAAACAATTATTTTTATCAATACAAAGTTTGCCATAAGCTAGCATATTTTGTAGCCTATAAAGGCATATAGTAAAAGCTTCTGCAAAAGCAGAAGGTGTGGACACAAATAGCAGATAAAATGGCAGCCGTCACTGGGATCCGGCGGTCAGGGCCAGATTTACAGAAGAAGTGGCAGGACTTCGCCAGTCTAGCGAAGAAGAAAGCTGCTGCTGTACGGCAGCAGATAGCTGCAACAGGTGGAGGCAGCAGCACAGAACCTCCCCTAACCCCTGAAGAGGAGATGGCCCTGGGTATCCTGGGGACCACTGCGTCGCTGGGGATCCCTGGGGGCACTGATGTCATGCGGGGCATCAACCATGAACGGCCAGGGACCTCAGCAGAACCACCACCCCCACCCCAGGAACCCAGGAGCTCCGTCCACAACATCCCTCCTGCCTCTCCTGTTCCTGCTGCTGCTCCTGCTGGTCCTTTTGCTACCTGTCAGTGCAGCCAGGACCAGGTGCAGCTTGAGCTGCTGAAGGTGCTGTATGGCATCGCAACGGAGGCCTCCAAACGCGGTGCCACATATCAGGAGCAGGTCCTGGCCCTGAAGAGGGCCAAGTTGAACCTCCTGGCTCGCCAGGTGGCTTTGGAGGAGGCAAAGTTAAGCCTAGGACCCTCTTGAAAACGAGATGTCACATCTCAAGAGGCTATCCTAATAAATGAATTTCAAAATAAAAAAGTTTGCTCGGCCCACTCTTTCGGTGCCCAATGAGTGTCCCCGGAATCACCTTGTGCGTATGAACGCTACGCTTCGGGAGAACAACAACCCCATGGAGGTGTTCAATGATCGTGCGATCATTGAGAGATACAGGCTGCCGAGGGAGGCGTTCACAGCGGAAACGCAACTCCTGGCCACCCTCAGGTTCTACGCCACAGGGAGTTTCCTCTAGGTCGTGGGTGATGGGCATGGCCTATCCAAGGCCATGGTCTGTGTCATGGTCCGTTCAGGCGGTGACCGACTGCCTGTCACGCCTGGTGCCTGAACACCTCCCCTTCCCCACGAGAGAGGAGATGACGGCGATACAGGGGCAGTTTTTCCGCGCGCATCAAATTCCGCAGATGACTGGAGTGGTGGATGGCACGTTAGTTCCAATACTGACACCCCACGATGATGGTCACATCTATATCTGTAGGAAGGGCTACGCGGCCATCAACTGCCAGCTTGTGTGTGACCACGAGGCATCATTCGCGACGTCGTGGCAAGATGGCCTTGTAGCACCCACGACTCCTTTGTCTTCAGAGAATCCACCATTGGCCGGGAGGCAACTGCGTCCAGGGGTGAGTGGCGACTCCTCTGCGACAGTGGGTATCCTCTCCGGCCATTCCACTTTACACCTGTGGCCAACCCTGAAGACGACCACCAGCAAGCCTACAACGAGGCTCATCGTCTGGCGAGGAGCGTGGTCGAGCGCACCATCGGGCGGTGGAAGATGCGCTTCAGGTGTCTTCACCGATCCAGCGGGGGACTCCTCTTCAGTCCAGCAAAGGCCTGCGCTGTAATTGGTGTAACAGCCATGTTGCACAACATTGCCGTGCGGGCAGGGCTTCGGCTGAAAGAGCCTGAGGAGGACGAAGAGGAGGCTGCCGGTGTGCCACACGAGGGAGGACATCCCGACGACCAGCCTCAACATTACCAGGCTGGTTTTGAGGCCCGCCGTGATGTTACTCCCTCCCCACAGATAAGTGTCACCAATCACCACCAGCACATCTTGCATCCTCCCTATGTTTTTGCCACTACCCTTCCAAGTTCTCTCCTACACCGTCTGCACAACTCTCTCATATTTTGTTCTCTGCCCCATTCTCCTGTTGCCTGTTTTGCTTTTAGAGTAAAGCATGCTTTATGTCAGTTATTAGCTGTTGGCTAATTAGCTGGTTTGAATTGCATTGAGCTCAATGAGAATGAAACCAGCTAATTAGCTAACAGCTAATAACTGACATAAAGCATGCCTTACTCTTAGTATGTTAAGGGTATAGTGTTGACATGGGGTTATTTGAATTCCAAAGGCCAAAGGGACTTTATCAGGGTGCATAGTGTCCTGGATCCATGAAATAACTGGCCTTTAAAAATAAAAATAAAAATCCCCTATGGGAATTTAACATGGGCGTTCCAATACTTATGACCCCCTGTATTTTAAGGAAAACATTTATTTATTTACAATACATTATTCATTCACAAAGAAAATTAATGTACTTAAAGGTTGAATAGTTACTCATTGTTTCATTTAAGGCATTAAAGGTATACTATGCAGGATTGGCGATTTCATCGCCGGTTTCGCTTTCAATTTCGCTCATTTTATACTTGCATATTTCTCTGCAGAGCTTCCCCTACAGCTTTAGCGTGTATATTTGACAAAACTCCTCAATAGGTCAGTCTGCCGTGCCTTTTCATGAGACTTTACATGACACTTCCTGGAGTAGAGCATGGGTGCGTGCCCGGTGTCTCCTGAAGTTGCAAGTGTGGTTCTACCGCTACAGACCACTAGAGCGGCCAAAAAAAAACACTGTTCGACCGGTAATGACTCATTTAATCATATATAAAAGTATGGAACGAATTGATTAACTGAAAAACGTTGCATAGTATACCTTTAAGATACATTTCCAAAAGATGATTTTATATTTAACTTTAAGCATGTGTTCTAATACTTTTGGAGGGCACTGTATATGGCGCGTCGGGGTTCTGTTCATCCTGTCGGGAATTATTTTCCGATAATGATGGTGATGATACATTATCCCTTACATATATACTCGTAGATCTACGAGGTGTTTTCACGATGCTCTTAAGTTACGATGGTTTGGGGAAACAGTCGGAAAACCTTAAGATGCTCGTAAGAGGGACTTAGGCTTACGATGCTTTCGGGGAACGCACCCTTGGTCGTTACAAATTAGGAATGGAATTTTCCAACACCTGCTGCCCTGATTACCTGTGATAAGCCAAGTCTGAAGCACTCATTCCCAGATTGACACGAAATCACCATGGTTCGTGTGTGCCCCTCCCTTCCAAATTTCAGAGCGTCCCGTCCATTTTGAAAGCCTTTTTCAGAAATCTTTTACTTCTTCTTGTAACGCGGCAAGCAATTATGTGCATTATCGCCACCCTCTGAACTGGATGATGACTCTCTTTGTACAAAATGTCCTGTCACAACTTTGAACTGCGCAGATCTTCCAGAATAGTCCGGCAGCCCAGAGCCTTTTGATCACACGAAAAGAGTAACAACGTTTGACCAAAGGGGCATCCAGAAGATGACCTCTCCTATGAAGATATGGATGTCTGCCGGAGCCCCACTGCTGCGTTTGGCCCCTGGGGGCCTCAAAAAGGGCTGAAAAAATGTGTTCGATCAAACATTCAAAAGTACCATTTCAAATCAATCTGATATGAACAGTCAGGTCACACAGAGTACTGAATGGCCCCTGCCAGACAAATTATCTGTTGCGAAGGGCCCGGCAGATATGGCTTAGATCAAACGAAGGAGGTACTGTTGTGGAAAATTGTTCCACTATGCGAATCCAATTATCACTAATTAATACTAATTACCACTTAACTATATACTAAATACTAAATAGCACTCTGGAACAAAGCGTCCGTAGGAGACAATGCAGACAGGAGACTTCTGGTAGACTGTTGTTCTTTATTCCCAATATTGCAATGATAGTACAGCGAAAACAAAGTTTCAGGCTGACAGTCAAGACAATAGAGGGAGAGTGAGGTGTCGTCCGCTGGGCTGCCCGATGAACGTCCTACCTAAGATGGCGGGGTCTCATCTTATATACCTAAAGCACACTTCTTGGCGTCCCTGCTCGCATCACCCCATATTCTTTTAGCCAATCAGCGTAAAGTTTATGTAATTTTCCTCGGACCTTGTGTTCTTGTCTTTCTTTGCTTTGATATGCCAGGGGATGATATAGACTCTCTCTCTCAGACACTTTCTTCTTGACATTTCTATTATGGATGGTTGTTCCAAATTAGTTGTGTGGCGAGTTTTCTGGTACCTCAGACAGTGTGCCTCCCATTGTCCTCTATCGGACCCCGCCAGCTCGGACCCCGCCAGCGGATGACATCCCCTCTCCCTTGATCATGAAGATTCACCTGGTCCTTTCTCGGACCCGACCAGCGGATGACCTCCCCTCTCCCTTGAACATGAGGGTTCAGCCCTAATATTGCTTTCTGTCCCATATAACTCTTTGGTTTGCTTAGATGGTCAGTTAAGATATTCTGGATGAAAGTGCATTCAGCAAAACCAGATGCTAATGCTGGTGCTGATGTTTGCAGAAAAATGCCAGACACAGGAACACACACGAACATACAGTACTGTATGCAGTAGGCCCCATGTTACAGCTTATGAACCACACTAAGATCAAAGGCAGTAGGCCCAATTTTAAAGCTTATGAACCATGAGTGCATCCTGTGAATTCTGACTAAAATATCACATATAATCTGAAAACCACCACAGTACCACATAAAAAAAGGACATGCCCGGGTCACTTCCAGGCTAACGAGTTTTGGCTAAAAACGGTGAACTCGAACTTTCTCAAAATACATCCGAATGACATGATTTTGGTGTCAACTCAACGTATGTACTCCCAATAGTCTGAAAAATTGATCTAAAGTGCATTTCACTCCGGATTATCCCTTTAAATTCTTTCTGCCAAAAGGGGGTACTTTTATTACAAAGTGATCAGTCATTGAGCTTAGCCACTGTAGTTACGGCTACGGAAATGTTGAATTGGGCCATTGGGCTGTGCAACACGCTATGGCATGTCACTGTGGTTGATGGTTTAGTAGGCGATCTCACGGATGCCTCCTGGCACAACCAAAGAAGCTGTTTGTCCAGCTGGAATTATTATTAGCTGTGAAAAGTCCTGGTTGGGATGTCCTGGGATATTTCAACTCATGATCAGAAACATTTAAATAATTCGAAATAACTGATTTTTAAATATATTTTTTTGTTAATCTGTTTTATTTATCGAAGGCGTTACATTAATGCCTTATTTAATTATTGGCTCCTTTTATGTCACAGAGGAGTGCAAAGGCCTTGCAAAAGACCTTGCCTATCTCACCAAAGAGGTCCCCTTCGGCCTGGTTGGCCAACAACTGGCCGAACAAGGCTATGGAAAAGAGGATGACATAAGGTAATCTATGCATGCAGATATCCCTTTCCTTACCCTTTTTAGTCTGTCTACTTTTGACTATCATAATGTTGTGCTTTCATAGTGTAGCGTTCACATAATTCTAAAATGTAGTGTACATCATGTAACTTGTCTCAACGTCTACTTTGTTTTCAGGTCCTCACTTGACCTTATTGAGGGGGTACTGAATGAGCACATGGACAGATACTCCCTGGTTACCCATACCCTGGGGCCAGAGGTGTGTCATGTGTTCGACGTGATCCGACAATGCCTTCATGCCAGAACCTTGGCAAAAGAAAAGTAAAATTGGAGTTCTTGGATGTAAATAAACATGTAATATTTCGGTATATTACACTTTAAGTCTGTTTTCTGTATTGCCTAGCATGAAAACAAGTGTTTGACACCGAAAACTCGATGATTGAGTCCGTTTGTGGAATTTGGCAGATTTAGAATGGACCTCTGTATGGCTTTAACATGGCTCGCTTTGCGCATGGTCTATTTTGTCCTAAACGCTCGTTTTTAAAAGTGTGCAGCTCACCGAGTGGTTACTGGTCTTCAACGATCTTCTATAGCAAGTTTAGCAGCGAAATTCAGCTTCGGTCATCTGTTATCAGGGATTTTCGAAATCCTGGAAGTACCTTTTCAACTGTGTGTGCCTAATATAACCATAGACCTAAAAGAAATATAACACAACATAATTTGAATTTCACAGCGAAACTTGCTTCAGTTTGGTGGTTTGCTACCCCGTCAGATTACAGGATAATCAGCTATATTTTTGGCTTTGGAACTAGCCTACTTCTGTATGACCGTGCATGAAGTTAGCGCTTGATTGCCGACTTGCTGTGCAGTGTGAAAGCGGCCATTGAGTGTGTTAGGAGGACGCAATTTTAGTTTATATTTTCGTCGTTTTAGTCATTCTAATTATAAGGAAAAGAAACGAAACTATTCTGATGTTGCTTTTGAACAGAAGAAAGCAGAGGCAGAGGGTTGGAAGTAGGGATTATCTCACACCTCAAACGTCATAGGCTATAAGCGCTCGGTTACATGTCGGCAGTCCGACATCCTGCCAGTCCGACATCCCTTTCGTCCGACATGCCGCTATTCAGACATGGTGTTATTCCGACATGCTGCCAATCCGACACATTTTAGTACCCCCATTCCGACAGTTTACAAATCCTATTTTTTTTCCACGTCATTTGCCCGACGGACACAAAGTACGTCAAAAAACACACCCATTCTTCTCTGTTACATTGCTCCACGATTATTAGTCACAGCGAGATGAGACCTATATTGCATGAAAGAGCTCAGAACCGGGGCTTTCCAACGAGACTAGACACGTGTCTGTACGATCAAGTATGAAAATAAAAAATAAAATCATGAATTTAAATGAAAGTAGGCTATATCATATTTACAGTCTATTGCTCTGCGTTCACCCACGCAGCCACTGCTCTCGCTTGAATTACTCTGGGACCAGGCATCGCACAGACATAACACGCATATCAAATGAAAGAGGAGAAACAGAGCTTTCCATTGATACCAAACACATCGATCCTTTTGTGTTATAGAAACAGACGAAATGACAAACAAATAAGAATCATATAGCTTCGGCTACCGCTATACTTTCGTTTGATTTACTCGTGAAACCGTGGTTAAAAAGATACGACATGTGCATGTCAGATAAAAGAGGAGAGCTAGAGCTATCCACAGATACCAAATACAACCTTCTAGACCATAAAACAGACGAAGTGACAGCAGAATAATAACTTAATTTAGCTCCACTTAGTCCGCGAATAATGAGACAGAGAAGAAAACTTGCTATGTACTGCTTTCACTTCCACAAGTCGTGCACGCAACAGACACATAACCATATCAAGAAGTCTTCACAATGACATTTTAAATGTGAATCTTTATTATTTTACACAATTGGATATAGTTCTGATATTAATAGCCTATTGATGACCTCATGTCGGAATGGCACGTTGTTTGAAAAAAAAGTTAAATACCGCCACTGCGACCATGGAAAAAAAAAATGTCGGAGTGGTGGGACTTTCTCGCATAAAGAGACATGCCTCCACGACGACAATTGGACGTCAATGTCGGAGTGCTGGTATGTCGGAATGAACGGCGGTAGCCTAAGCGCTCACGTCCATCTCGGCGAGCAAAACTGCAAGTCAGTCCAAGCCTAATGTTGGTCCTGTTTGGACTGATGGCGACTCATGTAGCGTTCTCTAAATGCAGCATGTTCTTATCAATGGCTTTGGAGTGCAGATCTGCTATGTCGGGCAAGGCCAGAACAGGCGTACCTGAAAGACAACGGCATAAACATCTCAATAGGTGTGATGGGGGAGATAGAGGGTGATAGCACATTGCAGAGGTGGCAAGGCATCCTAATAATAAATATTAGTATTGTAATAGTAATACAGTTACAAAGATCTTGCTGTTACTCCAGACACAGGGCTGAGGCCAGGTTTAAGGTTGGGTATGGAATTCGCAAAACGGCTAGCAGATTTTGAAAATACACATCTCAAATAGTCCTTCCCTCAGCAGTTACAAAGATCTTTCTGTTCCTCCAGACACAGGGCTGAGGCCAGGTTAAAGGTTGGGTATGGAATTCGCAAAACGGCTAGCAGATTTTGAAAATACACAACTCAAATAGTCCTTCCCTTAGCACGCATCATGTGTGGAATGGACAGGGCTCGAAAAACTCTCAACAATTATATTGTTGACCCGCTAGGATCATTTCACAGCTCGTTCGTCAATCTAACAGTCGTAGGCCTACTCCTCCTCGCGCGCCCTTTCGTGCACATGCTCACAGCTTGTGAGCAAGTGCTAAAACGAAACCAGAGAATGTCTAATAAGGGGAGAAGGACCACTAGCGAAATACTTCCGCATGGTACTGCAACTAGAGGGCGATCGCGAGCAAGTGATGAATGAATGGGTGGCAATGGAGCTGAACCCCCCAGTACCACATTTGTCTTTATATAATTTTTTCTCCTGAAATTGCATTAATGCATGCGATGCAGGATAACTTGACTTGACAATCAGCAGACCAATGCAATTTTTAATATGTGTTGTTATTCCTAAAAACCCTTTCAAAGTTTTCATGTCACGTGACACAAGCGAACCACTTTACGGCCATAGACCTAAAAGAAGGTTCAGCTTCACGACGGTCGTAATCGGTCGCGATTGTCGCGAGCATCCATGAGCTACATGCTAGCATGTTACAGGGAAAACGGCCCATCTTATGAAAAGCAGAAAGGACATGAGTGACTTTTTATTTCATTTCCAGTGGAAAACCTATACTCAGGTAGCTACTACGACAATGTACATTAAGAAATGAAGTTGTCAACTGTGAAAAAAACGAGTTCTAGCCGCTTAGCCCCATAGACCACAATTCATTTATCACTTGCTCGGCAACGCCCCTAGCGGAATTTCAACAGATTGCAGGAACAATCCGGTACAATGGAGTTAATAGGAAGTGGACCGGCTCTCCCTAAAGGGGCTCTGACGAAACCAACTACTGCGCGTCCCCTATGTCCCCCCTTGTTGTAGGCCTATGTGTCACTTCATTTGTATAGAAACGGTGGATTTGTACAGAAACTGAAGCACCCACAACCCACGTAAAAAGTACGTTATGTAGCAAAAATTTTATTTTACCGTGACTCGAAGAGTGTGGTATGGCTGAAACAGCTCGTGCATGTGCGTGCATGTTCTTCGAATGGGTGGAGTTACATTTCCATTTCAGTGCTTCCAACTCAGTGGCTGTAAGTGGGTTAGGAATAGGATTAAATGATTTTGCAAAAATGGCCAAAAAAGCGAATTCCATACCCTACCTTTAAGGGACATGGGTCACATGATTTCCTTACCCCCCCTGCTTGACAATGGACCTTAGTTCGCCCAGCTTGGAAAATCATTCCCTGAAGTCCTTCTCCCCTTTATCAGTCTTTCCTAGTCTGGTTTTCACCATACTAAGCTCAATCTTTAAGATTGAACATTAGTCTGGGGAGGCTGCGCTTTGTTTCTACTGCACTTCGTGTTGTTTAAAGGAATAGTTCGGAATTTTGGACATAGGACCTCATTTCCAACTTTACCGAGGTGATATAGATCGGTGGAGACCGTTTTTTATCGCGTTTAGCCCCTTCCTTCAGTTGGAGTGTCCCCCTTTTGCTAATGCTGGTTTTGAGCTAACACATTTCTACGGTAACATCAGTCTGACATCAACAACAGTCTTAAGTCCCTTTCCCACCTAACTTCTAGAAGTTACCCGGACATATTTACCCGGTAGAGGCACGACACGGACGTTTCCCACATGAGCTTTATGTCCGAGTGAGATACGGGTAATTGTGTTCACACTAGACCCGAGTAGGAGCCGCGAGGGGTGGGGCAATGTCAGCACTTGCAGGGGGAGGGAGATGACGCTAAATAAATGCGTTGTTGTGCTGTGTTGCCTGGATGATGCGAACTTGCATCAGATCCAAAACATCATGAAACAACAGAAGTAGTTAGCTCGCTAGTCAGCGGGAGCTAGCATAGAGGAAAAAATAGCTAACGCCAGGACCACAGTATAAACAAAGCTCTACTTCAACCCTCTCTGGTATAAACATCCAACACAACAAATTAATAGAAAATAATGACACACCTGGAAAATATATAAACAGCACACAGAGGTCTGAGGCTGAGGCTCCTTCCCAACAAAAAGCAACAATGCTAAATAACAGCGACGTTAACTATTAGCTGTTAATTGCTAACCACTGTAATAAACAGCTAGTTGCAAGCTAATCGACAACACTTCAAGCTATTCACGTTTGCAAGGATAATCCTGCCTGTCCCGCAACAAACACAACAACGTGATTGCAGTTTAAATTTTTATTGTACGTAGGCTACACAACAAAATGTCACTGTTTTCTGTACTCCGGTGTTCTCGTCTGTGTTCATACTCGTAGGGCAATGTTTATCGTTACCATGGCAATTTGTACTTTCTGCCTCACGCTGCAAGCAGGCTGCAAGGGCGCATTTCTATACGTCATCGGTACGCCCCCCATCTCTACCCAGAACTGTGCCGGCTGCGTTCCCACCCAAGCGCACCCGGGTAACATCTAGAAGTAGTACTAGGGGGCTAGTAGGGTGAGTTCCGGGTAAGAAAATACCCGAGTTTTGCGTTCCCACATACAGCCATCCGTTTGATATCCGTTTGACATCCGGATGTCTCGCTCATGTGGGAAAGGGACTTTACTCACTCCACCGCACACCCGAGACAAGTCAATTAAATCGTCTGACTATCGATATACATGTCCGTGTTGATAGAAGAATTTTAGAAATAAAACTAACCTTGCAACTCAATGATTTATTACATTTTGAGGGACTAGTTTCTCAATATCAATCCGCCACTGCCATACAGGGAACAAAGTAGGCTATTGCAATGTTCGATGCCAGGTTCGTTTTATTTCTAACATGGTTCTATCAACACTAGGCATGTGCATCGATAGTCTGACGTTAAAATGTATTTGTTTCGGGTGTTCTGTGGAGTGTTTTCAGTGGCAGGCTGGATGTTACCGTTGACTTGCGTTATCTTGGCACCAGATTAGCACGAGATGAACGCTGCAACTCATAGGAAGGGCAGAAATTCACTGAAAATGGTCTTCACCGACCTATATCACCAAGACTGAGTTGGAAATGAGGTCCTATGTCCAAAATTCTGAACTATTGCTTTAAGTTTCGTTATTGTCACGTCCCCGTTGTTTTTGATTGGAGCCAAAGGTTCTGGCAGTAAACAGCGTATCTGCTGGTTTCCAGCCTGAGCTGCCGGGCAAAATTCAAATTCCCCAGAAGTTCAGGAAGGGTTCACCTAGCCTAAGTCCTTCCCCTAGTGAACATATAAGAGTGGACAAGATGTGTCAAGATTAACAACTAAATATTTATGACAACCGAATCAACCTTATAAAACAATTAGGTCTGATCAAACAAGGTCTTGAAAAATAAATTATTATTCAATCGTTCCGTTCCGAACGGTTCAGGTATGTTTAACGTTTTCGTTCTTGCGTTCCGCTACTAACATATCGTTCCTGAACCGGTACGGAACGTAAAATATCGTTCGTTCTTATCGTTCTGGCAGTGTTTGGTGGGCCCATCAAGTCTATTTTTGTGGTCTATACCTTAGAATAGACGTACTCATTACTATTTGCCCTTGATTTACACCGTAGCTAGTCTATGCCCAAAAATAATAAATCACAGGCGGCATCCAAAAACATTCAGATGGGCTATCCATCCCACATAGCCTACAACTTACTGGCCTATTCTATGATAAATATTTTCTTATCAAAAACATTTCTGGATAAGTGCTAGAAACTCCTTACCTGGTTGTAAGTCCATTTTCGGTTTCCGTTTTCGTTCCTTGAACCGGTTCAGAGTCCTAGATCAAACTAACTATTGTGATTTTATCTGTGAAAAGCGCTATACAAATAAAATACTTACTATTCATTAACTTCGTCCGATCAACAAATATGTGGATGGACGCTAGCGTTTTATTCAGGAACAAGACATCGTCCTGTTCAAATTAGGCTACTGTATTAATTGAATACTATTGAATAGATCACTTCTTATTACAGGAAGTTTACCAAATGAGTCTTACCATTTGTAAATGAGATGCCTGCAAGTCATCCACCACAATCCCAATGAGGTTGTCA
Source organism: Sardina pilchardus (assembly GCF_963854185.1). Classification (NCBI taxonomy): domain Eukaryota; kingdom Metazoa; phylum Chordata; class Actinopteri; order Clupeiformes; family Clupeidae; genus Sardina; species Sardina pilchardus. The sequence continues at coordinate 15,362,128 of NC_085005.1, read as the reverse complement.
CAGAAGACCTTGTTCGCTAAGGTCACCTTAACCTTGTCCATGAGGGAAATTTGGTCTCATTTTTCCCAATTCGTGAATTATTGAACATACACAGCGTGCAGTGAATACACAGTGAGGTGAAGCGCACACTAACCCAGAGCAGTGAGGGTTTAGGTGCCTTGCTCAAGGGCACGACAGCCGTGGACTGGTCGGGGATCGAACCGGCAACCCTCCGATTACAAGCCCGGAGCAGCTGCCCCCATGCAGAGCCACGTAGAAAGAGAGAAGGCGCGTTCAAGTTGGCTGCGCAGCACAAAAACTGCGCAGCACAAGATGCACGTGGTTAAAAATCTGTCCACGATGGTCTACATGGGCGTGTTTTCGACTCGGCAGTCGGTATCACATGGCCTCAACTTATCGCGGGAGCAAGGCGTGGCCAGGCGGCTGCTCCGCAAAAGAGCAGCCGGTCTGGAGGTACTGCGGAGAGCAGCGGAGCCTAGACCCTGCCTTCATGACGTCAGGTCTTTGCGCTAATTGGCTTTTACATCCCTGACGTGTGTGCAGGTGTTTAGATGCCTCCCCATATCCACAAGAGTCCGTGCGGGTCCGTGCCTCGTGATTCGTCACATGGTCAAGTCTAGCCAAGTCTACACTACGGGAAGTAGAGAGTGTACAACTTCATAGCAGCGTTTGCATCCCCGCCCCTGCTGCCACCGGCAGCTCTTGTTGCTGCAAAAGGTCATTTGGAGTTGAACTTGAACACGGCTAGAGTTGCGACACGCTTTGATGTGGCCGCCACATGATCAAAAGTTCCCAAAAAACCTGCACTGAATGGCTGAATCGCAGGAGGGTGGGATGTACTTCTGGATGCTGAGGGTGTAATCAGTTAACTCATTGACTACTGACTAAGAGATTGGCTGTTAATAGTTCCAAAACTCCCATAATGTGGAATTTTTTTCCTATGGAGGTCTATGGGAGTGTCGCCACTCTGTTTTATCTACCGCTCTGCCTCTATGGACATAACATCAGCGTTTGCATTTGCAGCAGATACCGATGCTGAGCAACAGAGGTGGAAAAGTCACATACCTGTGTCAACCATTCATTTAAACCAGCTGATTCTAATTAGCACAACTCTTCCACTAGGTAGAGCAGCTAATTAGTGAGATCACCTGTATTAAGTGCACAGATAGAAACAATACATGGATGGACAGTGTAGGAACGCCGACAAATAAAGCCTACCTTACACTGACAAGATTTGGGAAAGATTCTTGAAAGATTGTAGTCTTTTAACTAATGCCCCTCATTCAGACTTTACTCAAAAGACTACAGTCTTTCAAGAATCTTTCCCAAATCTTGTCAGTGTAAGGTAGGCTTAACGCATCTACTTAAAAACTTTTCAGAACGTTTAACAATTATCTGAGTACTTAATATATTGGAATTACACATTACACTTACCTCTTTGGAAACAACTGTTCTGGACCAACGGTTAACAGGATGTGAGTCTGTCACTGATTATGGTCCCCTGGAAAACATTTCCGTTTTCATAGTTTGCAGTTTGTTTTCACCTCGTTTGTAATTCGTTTCTATATTTGCTGGTGTGGTGAATGTTGCAGCATTTTCTGAGTTTGAAAGTGTTTTCTGAGTTTGCAGGTTTTTTTCTGAAGTTGCAGACTATGTTTTTGAATATGCATGTGTCGTGACCCTTCTCGGCCACCGTAGGTAAAGGCATGTATTCAACTACTGCTTTTCTCAAAATTCTATAGGATTGTAATCATAAGTGACAGTAAACACTTTTATCTGCAGTAGCTGGGCCCACTAATGGTCAAGTTATTTGCTCAACACTATTTGTTGAGGGTCATCTCACCGTACCTGGCAGCATGGAAGGTAAAGGTCTGGTCGCTGTGGTGGGCAGCGCAAGAGGGCAACTGCACTCACTATATGCTCGGTGTTGACTGACAGACAATTTCCAATCAATGCAATCCAAAAAAAGTCCATTTCCAATCATCACCATGTGTTTCAGTGATATATCTGGCCTTCAGGACCTTATCAATACCAGGAAATATAGTAAGTGTATGTAAGGAGCTTTGCGTTTTAGTAGACTATGGTGTAGGTTAATCCCTAATTCCTATCATGCCAATCAAAGGTTAAATGTGAATCTAGACATTGAGTGTGAACATACCACTGCTGGAGCCAGTGGGCTTGATCCGCTGCATGGTTAGGCCTCCAGGGGACGAGATACTGAGGTACTCCACACTGCTGCTGTGCACTGGGGAGAAACGCACAGGTACCTGGGCGGACCACCCTTGGGCCGCAAGGCCCTTGTGCACCGAGCAAACAAACACACACTGTAACAGAGGCGGCGGCTGATGCTGCAGATGAGAGAGGTAGAAGGACGAGTTCACCTGGGAGAGGACAAACCGTGAGTAAGACAGAGAGAAACAACGAGTGATGGGAGAGACAGAAAAAACAGAAAAAGGATCAGGAGCTCAAAGGAGGAAAAGGTCGGGGAATTTTCTGATTTTCCACACTCTCAGTGTGAAAGATTCCAACAAGCCTTATCTATTGTTAAACCTCTATCAAGATATATCCATCAAGAGCCATTTCCAGAATCATAACCAGTCCATAAACATGCTGGCAGCAGCAGTGTCACATGTAAACTCACTGGGGAGGGATTGGATGTCTGGGGAGGGATTGGATGTCCCAAACTCTAGCAGTCTAGAGCCCTTCTCATCTCCAGGGGCACTTTTCTCCATGTGGATAGACAGCTGCTGCTGTGAAGTGCTTTGAGTGTCATGAAACGCACAATATAAATGTACTGTGCTGTTGTTTATGTGTCCTCCAAGACTGGGCCCAAACTGTCTCCCAACACAGAGCACCCCCAAACACTAACATAACTCTATGATATAAGTATTCGTCGAAATTTTGTCAAGGCGCCATTTATCTTCCTTTGCTACGGGAGCATATGCCGCCATCCTGGCAAACGGATTCTTCACCCCTTTAATATATGGTTAGGAATCCGAAATCTATAACAGACACATGTACAACACAGATGGCAAACAAGGACAACTCAAATCTATGGACTTTGCTTTATCTCCGTCCTATTTATGGTACTCAGCCAGTACCGATGACATTCGGTCTAATAACTCTGCCATGCCCCAACCTCATGCATAGGCTCATCATAGGCTTTCTTGATTGAGCATCCTTGCTCAAACTCAAGAAATCGGTCTTGTTAAAGGAATATTTCGGTATTTTACACTTTAAGCCTGTTTTCTGTATCGCCTAGCATGAAAACGAGTGTTTGACACCGGAATCTCGATGATTGAGCCTGTTTGTGGAATTTGGCAGCTTCGGAGCTCTGTATGGCTTTAACATTGCTCGCTTTGTGCATGGACTATTCTGTCCTTAAAACACCCCTAAATGTTAGTTTTTACCACCGAGTGGTTATACTGGTCTTCAACGATCTTCTATAGCAAGTTTCGCAGTGAAATTCAAATTCTGTTGTGTTATATTGAAGGAACACTTCACCGTGTTTTCATATTAAAGGAGTCCTAGAATTCAAAACCACATTCACCTTGTTCCTGTTGAATTTAGGCTGCGAGCAGTGTCCAAAGGACAACACCAAAGACTTAACCGCGTCCCCCGCCTGCTTTCGTATGCAAATTGGGAAATAGAAACAGCCGTGTTGAAATGCTCCAATCTGAACAGAGCTCAGATAACACGTAATAGGCGCCCATCCCCCTTTAGATACACCCCCTCTCATTTGCATACCTTCGATTAATTCTTGTTAAACTGCTCTTACGATGCTAGATATGTGGTCTATGGCAGAGACGTTGTAATGCTAGCGTTATTACAGCTAACTTTGGAGAGTTACTATACTAAGAAATGTACTGATAAAACTTACCAATCTAACACATTCATTCTTTTGGGGAATCTGCTGCACTTCATCTTCGTCAGAACCTTCTTCTGACTCGGTTTATACATGTACGACTGTATTCCTTATTTAAATCCATTGTTGATAGCTTTATCAAAGACTTTGGCTTTATTTACCAGCAGTAAACGTAGTTTCACTTTGCTCTAGCTTCAGACCGGTGGATTGAGCCAATCAACTTTCAGGACATATCGGCCAATAGACCAATCAGCGCGCATCTCATTTGAATATTCATGAACTTGCTGAGTGGGCGGGAAAAACAAACTGTTTCATTGCCAGGCTTATTTATGACCTTGTGTTAGGCGATCTAGCAGTGCTCCTGGGGCGTTTTCAGCCCCACAAATTTACATATGACATTATTTAGGCTCAAAGATCAATTTGTAATGGTCAAAAAATGCGTTCTATGACTCCTTTAAACTATGTTATTCGCTTAATTAAGACGAGTTGATACATACCTCTCACGTTTCAATGTGTGCACTCACTGGCTCTGGCGCGCGGCGCAACTTTGATAGCACTTAGCTAGCCCAATGCATTCATTAGGATCCAAACAGAGATGAAGTTAGAAATTACCAAACACCTCCATGTTTTCCCTATTAAAATACAGTTACAAGGGTAGTCACACGACCAAGTATGGTGAGACAAAATAAAACGTGGTGCATTTCTAAGCAGGTAAAAGGGATGACTATATTGTGTAGCGGCATAATATTGGGAGCACTTAGACTCTGCGCAGTAATATCCTCACTTCAAAGTGAAACTGAAAGTGCAAGAGTGAGGATATTACTGCACCACACAATATAGTCTCATCCATCTTTCATTGTTCTCTTTGGTTGTTCAACATGGTCTCACACCCAACTCGTCGAATGAGGACGCATGGTCAAGCCCCCTGGCGGCAATATTGGAAGCCGAAGGTCTTTCGTCACCGTGCTAAGGCGGGCTCAAGGACTCGGTACACAGATAGAGCGTTCTGATTGGACCGACTGACCCAGTGTCGGACGCAGGATTGGCCTTAACGGTGCGACCCTAGACCATCCTGCTAGGCAAAAAGACATATTTTGCCGCTAGGGTGCGTCTAGATTTCTAGGCTAACACACTACTGTACTTTTTAAAAATGTGTTCACATGTTCTACAGGAACTGTACAGCCTGTGACTGCGGTGCCTTACAGAGAGTGGTGCAATCTGCTGAATACACCATCAGAGCACGAGCACCTCTCCCCCACCCTGCAGGATAGGCTACCTGCAAGAAAAGAGTGCTTACCAAGGTCCAAAGTATTGTAAGACTCCTTACATCCTGATCATGGACTTTTCAAAACACTGAGGTCAGGCAAACGACTCTGCTGCTACAAGACCAGAACAGAAAGCCTGAGAAGGAGATTCTTTCTTTCCTCAAGCCATTCGTGTCCTGAACAAGCACTAAACAAGATTAAAAACACTCAGAGAGCGCAAACCTCCATCAAGCGAACACATAACCGCCTCCTTTCAGCTTGAAGATTTCGCCCCTTGATATCATATAAAAAAGTAAAAAGTATTACCTCTTTTATATAAGCAGTGTATTTTTTTCTTATGTAGTTTACAAATTGTGTGCAGAGTTGTAGGCTGCCCATAGGGGCGACCTTAGTTGTCTCTCATCATGCACTGACAGGAAAGCTGCCAAAGACAGGAATCATGTGACCGTCACGTGACCCAGCATTCGGGCCCTGCATAGTGAGGTGGCTCAGGCTATCAAACATTGAACGACAAAGGTAAGCATTTTATCACGTTTCGGATTCGGTTAACTTCGATTTTGACGCACAGTGAAATGAACTTAATGTGTTCATTTACTAATATGACTGCAGTTAGACTCCTGTTAATGTCACTTTGCAACTGAATAACCGTTTTGCTTGCATATTATTGTTAATGGTGGCTTGCTAATGTTGGCTAACGTTCATATTAGACAAGCTAACGATAACGTTAGATGTCAAATTCCTTTTAAATACAACGTTGTTTCTGTATGTTCTAAGGCAGATACATCTATAATGAGAATGTGATAAAACATAGGAAGATGCATCAGGAATTGTATGTGAATTGTACAGTAGTGGTTAACTTGAGCTGTTTACATGAAGCAAAATACTAGGTATTGGGCCGATGTATTTGTAGTGGAAATTGTCAAGTTTTTCTCACCTTAGATGTGGATAGAAAAATTTTAATTATTAAGCAGTGGCACTCTGGTCGTTTGACTATGTATTTGTAGTGGATATTGCATGCTAGCTAACTTTTATTTAATGTCTGAATGACCCAGATTGACGTTATATAGTCTGCTCATTTTCTAGTTGTGATTTGTAGGTGGTCATTTCAATTGACTTGTGATAAAGCTGTAGCCTATCTGTGATTTGAGTTATCATTTTGAGTCTAATGCCCCAAACATAGGCCAGAGAATGTCGTGTACGGTATGTCACGATTGTAAGACCTACTAGGATCTGATACTGAATGCTATAAGCCAGCAGTTGTTTTTTGTGCAAAGGGAAAGTTTATGTAAGCCTTATCGCATTATTTGAAGGGATTCACCAGGTATGCTTTATTATTAGGCTTAGCCTACTCGTATCTGTACTGTTTTAATTTTAATTGTCAAGCAGCATTTCTAAAAGATTCGCAATGTTTCACCATTTTAAAGTAGTGATGTCAGTGTATTTTTTCACTTTGCTATTCGTTACCTTATTGTCATCACATTGGCTTTGCCTTAATGTGTAGACTTAGAGACTTTTAGCAAGGAACATAAATATTGATGACTGCTTGAACAGCCGAGCCCCTACATTTTCATTGTGTTGTCTTTTTCAAATCAAATGTTTAAATAGATTTCCTTTTGTAGCTATCGTAAGCTTGTGGTATTTGAAAGGTCATTATTTTGTTATTCGTGTGCATGATGGTCCACCTAACCTCGATGTTTTTTTTCCCCCTTTCTTTTTCCTTTTTTATGTCACTGCGCTTCTGGGCTTTCATCTTTGAAGGGATTCCCGGCGCTGATTGGAGCGAAAATCAATGACGCAATGACGTTGCCGGGAGAAGCCGCTCTCCCGCGGAAGGACAGCTGATGATTTCCCATCCAGGCTTCACTTTCAACTCGTTCGGACATCGCTGAATAATAAAAGTAGCTACCAATTCCACTGGCACCACAAGCTGGCTTTTTGCTGTCAGATGATTGGAGTAGATTTCTGGGATTATGTTGACACTGTAGAGAAGGCATCAGAAATGATGGGCATAGACTCGGCGCCTCTAAGTGGAGTCCATTGGATGTCTGTTTATGATCGTGGGTGTTAAAGAAATACACCTTGCCGCCGGTGACAAGAACACGGTTTTTTCCCTTTTAATTATGTCGTTAAGTTGATTGGCGATTGCATTGGTAGTTTAAAATACTGCTGTCGAGCATTAATGACTGAGTTAACACAGATGATTGAGAAGTAAAGATACAACGAAGAAACATTTGAAGTCGATCCTAACAAACCAAACAAACTATTCACTGTAGACTTTGAAATGACTTGATCAACGTGCCTTTTCCGTTTATGCATATCATCTCGTTCATTATTTTACAAATTAATCATGGAACATTTGAGGTGATCACTTTGGCAACATCACCCAGATATTCCTGATTCCAAACCACACGAAGTTCATCTCAAAAGGTCACATCGCCTATTTTGGATATCATTATTGGATCGCCGACTCCAGAGTAGTGGCCTTTGTGCTATGAACTCTCAGACCGCAGCGTTTGCTTCTAGCCCGCACTGACACTTGAAGTGTCTTGGCACGAAACTCGTGAAACACCTTGCTACTACATCGGAGAACCGTTTGTTGGCGGCAGGAATGTTCGCGGCGGTCGAGCATGGCCCCGTGCTCTGCAGCGACTCGAACATCCTCTGCCTGTCCTGGAAAGGGCGCGTGCCGAAGAGTGAGAAGGAGAAGCCGGTGTGTCGGAAGCGCTACTATGAGGAGGGCTGGCTCGCGACGGGGAATGGACGGGGTGTTGTTGGAGTGACATTCACCTCAAGCCACTGCCGAAGGGACCGGACGACACCTCAGAGAATAAACTTCAATTTGAGGGGACACAACAGCGAGGTTGGTGGCAGTCTTAATTCATTTTGTTGAATTGCAGTTCAACTAGCGATTGATCTGCTTGTTTAAAGCCAACCACTGACCAAGTAGGTTCTCTACAAGAGTTTGGAAAAAAAATAAGTAGGCTATCATACAGAAATGTTGTATGTTACACAGTGTTGAATCAGTGATATTAGCCTATATGTATTAGCCTACAATGATACTATACACAAAGAAACATGGCCTACAGTGTGGTGTATGTTGATTCAGATGTAGCCTACTGTATCCTAAGTGTTAGAAGAATGACAGGAGAGAGGACATTTTGTAAACGTTTTGCTCACTAGAGCACATATGGCTCCTAGTATTGTATGAAGTAGTGTCAGATGTGCCATCTTGCTGAAAAGAAATGTGAGTTTGATTGTTGAAAGTCCATTTAAAAACTTGTCTGAAATATTACTTGCAATCACACTCCATTTTAGTATAGAATTGATTGTACAGTAGACAGAGACGTGGAAGTGGAAATGGTAGGAGGTCAATTACATAATGCAAAAAAAGACAGCACTTCATTCTTCTACCTGCATGGCTGATCAAACGCTGAACTTCCTGCGTCGGTGTCGCAGGTGGCACTGAACGAGCAAGGTGCTCGTTGGAGAATATAGAAATCAATCATGCGGAGCCCACGTCATTTCCCGCCGTGACAGTTTGGAAATTACTCTGCCTAATGAATTCTGTCAGCCTGGTGACAGATCGACTCGCTCATCTGTGCAACCCCCTAATGCAGTCTTTTTTAACTGCGCTGGAAATCTATGTTATGCACCAAGGGGTTAAACTCCCCTGTGCAGTGCGGGTGTCTGTAAAACTGCTATCATCTTGTGCTGATCTCTCTTTACCGATGTGAAATTAGCCACGTTCAAGATGCTGTAGCCTATGTGGGCCTGACCTGGTTCAGGGAAACTAAGTGAACATGAGCAAAGCACAATCATCATGTAGCCTAATACAGAGAAAGCACAAATTTATAGGTATTTTAAGTAGCATCATGTGACAATCTACCCATTTCTGAGGTATGTTTTTGTAAGCAGCTACCTTTGGTTTCATCTTCAAATTCTTTTTGATGGAATATGGTCATGCAAATGACAAACCAGTGTTTCCTACTTGCCCAGGTTATGCACTGAGATGTTCTTTGGGCTGGTAAGGAACACCCAGCAAAAAACGCCTTCACACCAAGAATCGCAGAAAAAGACTAGTGAGTTAGTTGTTCACAAGCTTTAATTCACACAATCTGGGGTTGTGGTTGGTGATATTTGAAAGGGTTTTGTATACTTCTTACGTAGTCCGTTTGCTAGTTGTAGACCAAGGGTCCTCTCATTTTTTATATATACACCCTTCCTTCCTTACTCGATCCTCGTCCTCACTGGTCTAGATAAAGAATGATGGGGCGGCAACAATGGGATAGTCTATCCAGTGTGAGTTATAGATCAGTGGGAACGAGGACTGAGCATCGAGGAGAGAGTTTGAGAGCCACCCCAAAACTCTATGGCCTAACGCCATGCTCGATGGCCTGCTTTGGCGGCCATCGAGGATTGCTAGGGTGTGCCTCGTGCCGTGTGCTGAATGGTCAGTCCTTTTGGGCTGTGCTCATCTATTCCTGGTGCAGGTGGAGAGCTCTGCGAGGTGAGGGAAGTGGAGGTGGGGATGAGTGTGTTGAATCTCAGCCAGCCAAGGCTGGATGGAGGTGAATGGAAAGGCCTGAGGTGTGTGTGTGTGTGTATGTATGTGTGTGTGTGTGTGAGAGAGAGAATGTGTGAGTGCGCACATGTGCACGTGCACTAGGGCTGGGTGCTTCGCTGATTTACTGAATTGTTTCCACTCTGATTCACAACATCTCAATTCAGTTTGAGATATGATTTGATTCTGTTACGGATATTTCAGTTAAAACCAATGTGGACATTGTACAATAAGCCCTCTAACATGGTGCATTATTAGAAACATAATACTTACAAAGCTATTTTTTCTGATTGTGTGCACTCTGAAGAGGTTCCATGAGCACTTTTCCGCCATTTGCAGCTGCATGCGTAGGTCTGTATGCTGTCACTCTTCACATTGCCAGGCATTGTATGCAGGAATACAGCGAACAATGAGTTGTTTTTCACTCAGAGGGTGTTCATGGACTGGACTGTGTTATATCGTCAATATCGAAAGCAAGGAATGGTGTCGGTGTTATGGTTGTGCCCGATTAGTTTGAAATTTGTTTTTTGAACAGCACGATACATTTTCGAACAGTGGGCACTATGGTTAAGTGAACTGGCGTGGTGTGTCTGATCACAATCTGTTTATTTATGATATCTGCAATTACTTGCTATAATACCCTCAGTTGGGGGGGGGGGGGTAACAGACTAGACTAATAGGATATGGAAATTCTAGTTGACAGTGTGATATGTAATTGTCTGTAGTAGAGACAAACACTCAGTCGCTCTCTCAATTAGATTGTGCTACACATGCTTTTTAGCTTTGATCGAAAATGTGAACGTTTAGAAATAAAAAAAATGGATAAAAATAAACAAAAAGCAATCATGGGTCTTGACCCGCTGTCTAATCCTGAAATCATTCGTAATCCCAGAGGAGTGCATATCAGTGCAGCTCATCCCATCTGATGAAAACGCAAAGATCTGGGTTTTTATTTTCCCTCTGTGTGTGTGTGTATATGTATGTGTCTGTGTTTGTGTGGGTGGGTGACTGCGGCTCACACGCACATAAGATGCGTGAGAGAGAGCGAGCGAGAGGGAGAGAGAAAGCAAGTCAATGAGGGCCAGAAAGAGAAATCGGCTCACTTTCCAATTATATGTCATGACTGATTGGAATCTTGTGAAGTTGAGTAAATGCGCAAAAAGGCAGTGGATGATCAGCAGGAAATGTGCAGGGTTCACATCACAACACTGTACAGTATCTCTTTTGTTGCACATGGCACTGGTGCCATCAGGAGTGGCAATGCTAGGTTTTTTTTTTTTTTTTTAAGTGATTTTCTTCTCTAAGAGCTTCTAAATATGCATTGGTTAATTAAGTCAGTTAATTAGGCAGTTGTTTAACACTCTATAAAGCGCAATGTTTTGGCGCTCTATAAGTGACAATAAATTAAATTAAATTAGTTAAAAACTCGTAGAGGTGATTCATGTTCATTTCATGTTTCTGGGTTTAAGATTAGATTCAACTTCATTTTCATTGTTCAAGTAAAATACCAATGAAATACAGTTTACAGTAATATCCCGCATATAAGCCGCATTGTGTAAGCTGCAGGACAGTGTTTTATGCAAGTTAAAAGAAACAAAACCATATTTACACCATATTAACTTCCCCCCTGTATTAACCTCATAGCTGGAGAAATTTGGCAAAATCAATGTATAAGATCAAGTTCTTTTAAGCGACACCAGTGGTATGCTGAAGTGAGTTCAAATTTGACAGATAGTTTACACATATTTCAGACAAACAAACCACTCATTATCACACGCATGCAATGTATCTAACGCAAAGCTGTATCCAACTAGTGCTATGCTGGTAAATAATCCATAGCACAGACTTTTTTGTAGCACATACAGCATTTATGTCACACTGTACGGCCTAGTTCATGTCTAGGTTGCCACAGAATAAGGCCTTAAATACATGAACAAGGACATACAACTTTGTAGGATGCATTTAAATTTTTAATGAATGCACTGTCAGCTCTTGGTGAGACTGGTGTTGGCTGTGTTTATGGTGTCCTATATTCAGCAAGGGCCCAGTAGCAGGGACTGTGCATTTATACGTGTGCGCCTGTTTGTGTTTGTGTGTGTGTGTGTGCAGGCATAGTGGTAGCTAGCTGGTATGGTCTAGTAGCTGTACATTAAGTTAACCTCCCTTCCGATGCCGAGACTGGGTTTTGGCCTCCTATGCTAACTCGCCTCCCAGTCCGAGGTGCTGCAAGTTGTGGATTCAAGCTCGGGCAGGTGCAGGGCTGGACTGGACTGTGTTGTCGACAACACAATGCAGGTTTCACAGGGGCCTGGTTGGGATTCTCACCGCTCAATCATCCCCCCAGTAGTTTTGGCTTTGAAGAGGGTTTCTTGGGTTTTGGGCTTGTCCGGTCATGTGCTAGTCGTGACTGCGCTTGCCTCTCCTCAGCACCTGTCATGTTCAGAGGGGTCACCCCTTCCCTGAGGCCGGTGGTAGCGCAGAAGACATGCTCTCGGGACAGACTGTCACTGCCCTTCTCCCTTTCCCCTTCATCACACACACACACACACACACACACACACACACACACACACACACACACACACACACACACACACTCACGCATAACTACACTTTAGGCTAGGTTCCCCCACAAAGGCTAATGGCTTGTATGCTATTCTTGTGTGTTGTGCACGTGTCTTTGTGTGTGTGTGTGTGTGTCATAAGCCTGTTTGTTAGCCTACCTGTCTCCTCCACTGCTTCTGTGCGATGGCCCACTTTTGTGTAAACCCTCTTCCACTGTTCCCTCTACCTGAGTGTTAAACAGCAAAGTTTCCTTGCGCTTCATAAATGATGTAGCAAAAGCTATTTTATCTCCTCTGAAAAAAGCCTCACACTGTCCTCTCTTTCCCCATAGCAGTTGGAAGAGACTAAGCTGGTGCCCTCCCTCACTAAGCTGGTTCCCAACCTCCCGTGTGCATTTTGTAGATATTTAGTGCGCACCGACATGCTGTTTTTACAAGTTGTGGTAGCGCCGCTGTGTTAGCCGGCGACGGTGCTGTGGGGGCATGTGGGAGGGGGATTTCTGGTCAGATATCACACAGGCTGCCCAGCTTTGCGAGTTAAATCTGTTCTCAAGGTAATTATATTACGTAAGGGTTACCACTCATCTCCCAGGCGCGTGTCTGTGTGAGTGTTAGGGTTAGACTTTTACCCTATTTAACCCCAATTACACATGCTAAAAGCACTCTTGATACAGGTGTCCTGGCCGATAGGTGGCCTTAAGTTTTCCCAAACACTGAATAGCAGACTTGTGGTATCATTCACAGGTCAAAGTCGTGCTAAGACTCGTGTCGGACAGTAATCTGATTAACTCCTGCAACTGGTTTATCATTGGAGTACGTACTGACAGTACCCTCTGATCGTGTTGAGGAACAACAACAGGTTGCTTTGGCTTCTTTGCCATGTAACACAAGGTTTTATGCACTTATTGTAGGTGCTTGAAATAGGCAAAGCAGAAACTCCTGACATCAAAACAGACAGGGGCATCTCAATATAATTTCAGTCTGAGAAGAGTTCACATTAGTTAACAGTATGAGTGATTTGGAAATCGCCTCATAGGGTTCATATGAATAGCTGTGACACATGTCAGTTAGCTAAAACGAGACCAAAAGAAGTAGGCTATAACACTGACAGTTTTGACTCAAAACACCAGTACCTGTACTGCCTGGGTCAATCTCTCCAGGCAAAGAATGTTTATGATGTTTTTGTGTCTTATGTGAAACAAGGGGCCCAGGAATGCCATTTCCTGTCCGAGGATGTCTACAGTGGATGAAAGGGAGAGAATTGTCAATGTAGATATTTAATAAAGAGTTTGATGGAGTCTGCCTCCTCTCTCTGTCTCTCACACACACAAAGACACTCACCTCTCTGTTCCTTTTCCTCTGTCTGTCTGTTTATTTCTGTCTAGTCTTTCTTTCTTTCTCACACACTTTAGCAGAAGGTCCTCTGCTCGCAAATCAGCCCTCTTGTCCTAGAGCAGCAAATTTCACTAATTGAGTTCTACGTCTGATTTAAAGGCCTAACGGTAAACACAACGAATAGCAGGAACCCCCCCCCCCCCCCCCCTCTCTCTCTCTCTCTCTCTCTCTCTCTCCTACATCGTCCTTCGTTGACCCCCTGGTGCCCCACTGTGTCCTTGGCCAATGATTTAATTCAGCTGCAGTGCCGCTCGGTGGAAGGACGCACTCTGAAATGCACCAGTAGTCTATTTTTGCAGAGGAGAAGCTAATATGACGTTAAATGATGGATTCTTACATGTGTGAGCCTTGCCATGTCTCAGTCAGTCTGGCCTTCATGAAAAGAGGACTTTCTGAAGAACGTATCTTGTTTTGGATTGAGCCCATTGTGTCTGAATGTTGTGAAAATGGAAAGGTAGTGTTGAGCCTCCCAATGTTAAAATCAGACAGCCACAGCACAGACACTTCAGATCCATTCATCTTTGGCTCGTCCTGTCTCTGCAGGCCATTTCTACTTTTAGAGGTGCAGACTGTAAGAAGAAGGGACACTGCTGTCCTCTCCGTTACCTGGCCTGTCCCCTGGCTTCACTGTCCCTCCCTTTGCCGTCGTCCACGGTTTATGCCCCAGGCTCTTTAGTCTGGCGGCCGCCCATGTGATACCTGATCCCAAGAACCGCTTCGTCACTGGGACTGCTGTGAGCCCCTTAAAGGCGTCTGGTGAGGACGGCCTTTTAATCCCGCCACAGCCGAGCCTATATTTAGCCTACCGTTGTTGGGTTTTTTTCCCCCCCCTTTAGCATGAGCTGTCATGCTGGAAGTCCTTGTAGCCTTTTTAGCCTTTTGTTGGGAGTTGTTGGGGGGGCGGGCGGGGGTTTATCCTGTACCAGATGCATGCGGCTGTGGGGTGGTGTGAGGATTTTAGGCCTTGGATTTAATAACGATGGTCATTCTCGAGATTCAGGAAGCAACAGGCCAGAGTAATGCTGTTGAAGTAATAATAGGTAATTGAATATTGATCAGGGGGTGCTGAAGGCGAGAGGCCTTCTTGCTGGCCTCGGCAGGTCCACAACAGATATCACAAGATTGATCCAATGCAGAGTTAGCCTTTACATGCGCTCTCTCTCGCTCTCTCGCTCTCTCGCTCTCTCTCTCTCTCTCTCTCTCTGTCTCTCTTTTCCCCCCCCCTCCCCCCTTCATTGCACTCCATCCCTCTCTGTCCTGTCCAAACGTATGTCCAACACCGCAGGAGGAAGCGTTTGCACTGTCCTTCTATTGTGTGTGTCTGTGTGTGGGCGGGCGTGTGGATGTTGGCTTGTGTGGGGGGAGGGGATTGTTGGAAAGCCTGAGCTTTTCATGATTTATGATAGTGGGGTAGGGGGAGGTGGGGGGGGGGCAGTAAATATACCTTTTACGTCACCCTGTGTTGTAACTTTGTGTTTTGCGAAAAAGACGTGTTCTTCAGCAGGAGGCACCATTGTTGTATCTGTGTGCAGTGATGTGCGTCTTCCTTTTAAAGCTTGCAATCAAATAAACACAGACGGAAGCTCTTGAGATTGCCTAAGGCACAGTCAAATAATAGCGTATGGAAGGAACCGGAATTCTAGATGAATTGTACTCCTTTAGGCATCAGTGTAGTACAATACAATAAAATGCTGATGACAGCCTGTTGGGTGCATCCGTGGTCACAGAACCGAGTGGTTCTGGCATTGCATTTCTAGAACTTTATTAGCACCAGCTTCATCGTTGGGTGCAGGGAGTTGGAAATGTCGGAATACCTTGGTGTGAAATAGTATTAAAGTATTAAAATCGAATACAAGTGTTAGAGATACGAAACTGTAATGTAAAGTTGACCCTTTTTTCAACCCATCCTGTTGACAGAAGTGGCTCCTTTTCTCCACTCCCTCTTTCTCTCTTTGTCTCACACACACACACACACACACACACACACACACACACACACACACACACACACACACACGTGTCAGACTGTTGTGGTCGGTGGCGTGGCGTCACGGGTGCAGCGCAGCTGAGCCCTGGCGCTCCCCGGGCCCGTGGCAGCCGTGACGCCGCTGATTGAGTCGTTGGCAGTGTGCGGAGGCCTCTTCTAATCCCCGTGCTTTGGAGGGAGTTAAGCTACAGCAAGGGCTTGCTGGTCATTTTAAGCCCCAACTAAAACCCCCAGTTGCTCATTGAAGTCCAACCCCACCCCACCCCAACCCCACCCCCTTTCCTCTCGTCGCCACGTGACGGGAGGCCCTTGGCTCAGGCCGTAGATCAGACTCCGGCACGATGCTGGACGAACTCACATGGCCCGAGGGTGTGGTGCTTCTCTCGTGACGTGGCGACCGGTAGGGACACTCTCACCCAGGTTGAGGGAAAGGTTGTGTGATGGACAGACGGGTAGAAGAGAGAGAATCTGTGGAATGAGGATGTGGAAGACTGGGGAAAAAAAGCGATAGTGGGAGAGAAACAGTGTTTCCCCTAGAATTTTTTTCCAGCAGTGGTGCAAGGGTCTGTCAAGTAACCCAATTTCAACTATGGCGGTGACTGTTGTGCTTTTAGAATGTGGAAATAGGCCTAATTGTGACGACATTACTGATCATGTGAAGATGTTGCAGTGGTTCTGAAAATCCAGCCGTGGTGCTGCGCCACTGCTGAATACATTGGAGGGGAAACACTGAGTGAAAGTTGGAGGAGGTGGAAATGAGATGGGGACCTTGCTTCAGCCATTACACAGCTAGTTGAGTCCCCAGAAGACAGTAATGCCATTCTGAATGACCGCAGTCCAGACAGTTGTTGTCTCCTAGTGTGTTTCTATGCTCTGGTTTGTTTTGGCAACGTAACCGGGACTGAGTGAGTGTGGGGATGGTGAGAGGAATTGGCAGACATCTGCCATGTATCATTACCCAGCCTCAGGGGGCTGTCGGTGAGGTCATGGAGTTCGTGAATGAATAATAATAATAATAATAATAATAGTAATAAAGTGTCCATTTGCCATTTTGTGATTTTGAAGATATGATCATAATTAACCGTGTGTGTGTGTTTGTTGCCATGATAGGTGGTTTTAGTCCGCTGGAATGAGCCCTTCCAGAAGTTGGCCACCTGCGACACTGATGGAGGCATCTTCGTTTGGATCCAGTATGAGGGCCGCTGGTCTGTGGAGCTGGTCAATGACCGTGGAGCCCAGGTAAGACCCCCACAATCCCAACGCCCCCCCCAAGGGACTGGGTTGTATGAAAGATAATTGACCACTGGCACCAATAATGAGGCCATAGTTGTTTTAATGCGGGGTCACGAAAAGGAAGTAACACATTGATTCTGAGTGGTCAGTCCATTTATCACCCAGCTGAGTAAAAATGATTTATGTTAATTAGAATTGAATGGGTTCAAATGAGGTCGAGGCTAAGCCTACTATGATTATGTAAGAACTAATGGAATGTATGTGATATGTTAGATTATAGAACGCTTAAGTATAAGCAGTATCACTAACACAGTTTTATACAACTGTTTCAGAGTACGTGTAATTCTGTGTTTTTCCACTCGAAAGACTTACTAGAAAGTGTCCTCACTCAAATCCGCTTAGACTCTTTTGACTCCTCTCAATTTCCTTTTTTCATGTTCGAAAATGAACAAGGGATTAGACATCTGATTCCTTTATTCTGTTGTTGGTTTATTTGTTTTGACTGAGAGACTGGTCATGGAGGACTTCACAGTGTCACAGTGTGCTATGGCTTCTCAGCACTCATGTCTTTCCTCCCTTTAAATTCCAACAGACTGTCTCATTTTGTGTCGTTAAATCTATAAATAGGCCTTATATTTGAGAAAAGGTTAAAGCTCATGGGGATTTAAAAAAAAAAAAAAAGGATGTCATGCAAAAAATATTGGTTGCATTTCACTGCAAGAGGATAAATATAGCTACAGTTTTGTTCCTCGCATGCCAAAATAACTTGAGTTTTATTAGTCCAAAGAAAGATCCTTTTTTTAAGAGCAGTCTGCTGATCAAAGGCCTTCTCCAATGGTGCCATGTCAGAATCGAGAATGTTGTCATTTTTGTGGAGAACGCTCCCAATGCGGCTCATAATGCAACCACAAAGCCACGTCCTCGCTGTGAGCGCGCCTTGTGCATCATAAGACAGACATCCGTGCGTCTAAGTATAGCCCTTTTGTTTGCGCTTCATCTTTTATAGGTCAGCGACTTCACGTGGTCACATGACGGCACACAGGCGCTCATCTCCTACCGGGACGGCTTCGTGCTGGTGGGCTCCGTCAGCGGCCAGAGACACTGGTCGTCCGAGATCAACTTGGAGAGTCAGATCACCTGTGGCATCTGGACCCCTGACGACCAGCAGGTAAGGCAGTGCCGAGGCCTATCAGCCTAGAGTTGACCTGGGCAGGTGCTAAACTGTAGACCCCCCCCCCCCCCCCACCCCCCTTTTTTTTCCCTTTCCACTGACGGCGTCAAGAGATCCCCTCTGATAATAATCATGTTTTTAATCTTCCTGTGAATAATGTTTATGTAACATCAAGCATCACAATTGGTCTAGCTGTTGTCCAACCAGGGGCTCCTATTTTACATGTACATTATATTACATTCTATTACATTCTATTACTTTACTGATGGGGAAAGGCATGGAATAGCTAATTTATCCTACCAGCTTCACACTTTAACTGGTAGAGGACCTTGTCAAATTAGGTCTTTAGGATCTTCAGAATTGGACATGTATGGTTGAAGTACTCCAATGTTAGAATCAGCCACTGTGTTGCAGCGTGTAGTAGCAACGATGCTGTGAAATATGCTCTACCTTCTGAAGACCTCATTTTGAGGAATAGAGAAGAGTTTTAGGAGTGCGATAAACTGCTGAAGTCTGACGTTAACACATCCAGCAGTGTTAGAAGAATGGTCTAGCTGTAGCGAGATGAGGAAATAGTCTAGATCAAGTAAGATGAGACAATGATGAAAATCTAGCAAGATGACAGAATGATCCAGATCTACAGGGAAGAGTGAATTGCTCGGGGTAAGGCAGCGATACAAATGTAGCGATGTGAGATAATAAGAGAGATGAGACAGTGAGATGAGACAGTGGGGTAGATCTAGAACGATAAGAGGATGATCTAGATTGTGCAAGATTACAGATTGATCTTGTTTGAGCTAATTACTTGCATGGTCTCTGAATACTAAGTGAGTAACCGAAAAGAAAGACGCAACACTGCTCACACCACAGTACAGCGGGCTTATTGGAGTAAGCAGTATTGCACTTTTCTGTTACTTCTGATGTTTTCCTTGTGAAATAGCTGCGCCTGCAGTATAATCTATCAAGGTGTGCAGGCTCCTCCCTATCTTCTCCGAATACTAAATACAAGTGGAAAACAGTTGTGATTTTAATCACACGTAAAGTAATGGCAGAAGCAATTACGTATTTGGAATGAGAACGTGCCATTGATTGGTGTTCTCTTGGTTCTGTTTCTGCTTGCTGTGTCTGGCCTGGTGTGTGTTGTTTCGGTTGCTTCTGCTGGATGCCCCACACTGCACTCACACCCCAGTCAGAGTTTGCGTCTGTCAGTGAGACGTGTCAGCCAGGCCTCTGATCTCTCTCTGTCAGAATTCTGTCAGAATGGATCCCGTCAGATCAACTCCCTCAACCCCATCTCCCATCCCACGCCGTCCCAGCAGCTCTGTGTCATTAGCTGTCACTTTCTTAAACCCTCCCACAAAGTCAGCAAAAGTCCTGTGCTTCAGTAGCCTGGGTGTTCCCATCCTGCCTTGCGCGGTGATTTCAATCACGCAGCTAAGGCAGTCTGGAAACTAACACCCAAATTTTCGCCTGATGTTGGCGACCAGTCACAGAACAGGGGAGAAAGCAAGACCATGATGAGTTATGCACAGACGCATTTGATGACATCCGTGGTGCCCAATGAACGGATCTGGGCATTTTTTCAAATACGAGAAAATGAACGTCTGGTTGCCAGACCACGTCTCATTTGAGAAGTGGTAGGCGCTAGCCAGGCTAGCGCTTCAGTGCAATTTCCAGCTTGTAGTATTTCTGGAGGATTGGCTGCTAAAGGTTGACACACCTAAGATGGGCACACCCTGTGCCAGAAACAATGAATGGAGAAGAGTGGCCGTTCACCGTATCAGTAAGCAGTGACGGCTACGTTACAGCCCATGTAGTTAAGCAGTTGTAGATACATGAGTGCACCCATATCTAGCATATTTTACAAGTCTCGCTGATCCTTGACATACCACCTGCTTGTGCCTGTTGAGGTGTCCAAGACCATGGCAACAAGGAGGCGGACATTCCCAGCCGCATTCCCCCTCCAGACAATAGCACTCATTGATGCACTTATTCTTACTGCACTCTACCTTTTTGCATTGTTCCTAAAAGCCTAAAACGTTTACCATGTTTTTAGTTGCTTTGGCTAAAAAGCGTCAGCCAAATGTAATGTAATGTAAACTAGGATTTGAGATTTCTGATACTGTCATCTTGACTGTACAAACTCTACTTAGCGTCTATCATGACGCGATCAAATAGACTGTTTTTCCATTTGCTTTGCTTGCACTGTTCTTCGTGGTCATTACGTTTTGTGTAACAACCTCTCCTCGATTATTTGAGGAACGTGATGAAACGCTTACCGCACCTATAGCTGCTACCACCTGTGGTGGTCATGTGAAGCTTGAATGGCTTTTCCTTTCAAGCATATTTGTACTGCAAAATTAACTTGGTACTTCATGAAATGCATTATTCCTCTATTTCACAAGCCTATAATGAGTCTGCCATTTGAATGAATTGTGATGATGAATCAGGCCTCCCACATCTCATTGTAATACACTGAGAGCACACACTTATTATACCCCAGGCTCATATCCAGGCTCTGATTCAACCGTTCTGCTCTTCGCTGCCCCCTGCAGGTGCTGTTTGGCACGGCTGACGGTCAGGTGATCGTGATGGACTGCCACGGCCGCATGCTGGCCCACATCCTGCTCCATGAGTCGGACGGCATCGTGAGCATGGCCTGGAACTACCCCAACTTCCTGGTGGAGGACAGCAGCGAGAGCGACACCGATTCAGATGACTACGCTCCCCCACAGGGTAAGCGTCATTGTCCAGGGTCCTTCTGCTTGCGTGCTCTCTCTCTCTCTTGCTCTCTTGCTCTCTCTCTCTCCCTCCCCCCCGCCCCCTAATCATCCTCCATGCTCGGCGTTATTGCTGATCAAGGCGTTTTTCAAAATTCCCAAATTTCTCACTCCAAATCATTTATTGGCTGCTGTAATGAAACATATTATCCGTTAAGCGTGTTGTTGAAGCCACTCTTAGCCCCTAAAGCCCTCTCTAGAGGTTCTCCTTCACAATGGCTCCTTGAAAGGGATCTGGCCGGCCTTGTAGACGGAACTACTCAAACTCCTGAAAGCTTCTTAAGAGTAGTCTCACAGTGCCCGAGGCCTGTCACCTAAATAGTGCTTTTCTATTTTGAAGAGGTTAGTGAGTTTTGATTCCATCCCAGAAACGGCGTTGTCCAACAACTGTGCATTCTAGAGTGTTCAGACCTGCTTCACTTCATTGGTAGGAGCAGGCCTACGCACAACCAGCCACAATCAGGAGCACTCAAATCTACAATGTACCTATAACACCCCCCCCTACACACTCACACACACGCTCTCTCTCACACACACACACACACACAAACACACACACACACACACACACACACACGTCCCCTCTCCTTTGACCTTGCCCCCTGATTTGTCTCTTAATCCATCCTAGACTCGACCTCCCTTCTCTCCCCCCCACCCCCACCCCCACCCCCCCTCTCCTAAAATAAGCACTGCTGCCGCTGCTGATGCCGGCGAGTTAATCTGGAGTAGAGTGATGCTCCCCTGGGGCCAGAGTACTGCGAAAGCTTCAACCAGCTGTTTTGATTTCCCACTCGCCCGGCCCTGTCCTGTCTCGTGGTCAGCGCAGATGGAACCTGGACAGTGCCCATCTGGCACACCTCGCCAGTTTTTTGGAATCGTGGCTGTGTTCTGAACTGCCTCCACTGCGCCATCAGTGTACTGTATGCATGTTGTGTGTCTGGTCAGGATGCAGGAAGTAGGATGAGTGTTCCAAGCATCACTTTGAAGTGTGTGTGAGTGAGTCTGAACTTGTTGACTTGTTGATTGTGTATGTATTTGTGTAAACTCAGCGCAAAAAAAAGACAATATGAGGTCATCCTGGTCAGCTCTTAAAGTTGTCCTGACGATCTAACCCTCTGAAAACACTTTCAATTCATGTTTTTCCTCCTCGTCATTCCGAGTGAGCATTTTTTCAGAGCCTATTGCTTTGTGAGAATGCCGTGCTGGTTTGAACGGAGGTGGTAAACACTGCCTGAATAGGTGAGGCATGAGAAGCAGGACAAAAGCGCACATGTGTCGTCTAGGTGACCGCCACTGAACGGCCCCTGCTGTTGGCCAGCTGGTAGTAGCCAGAATCATGAACGTCACCGCCACCATGCTGGGCTTGCGTCACCACATGCCCACTGCCATTACTTCAGCTACTGATTCCATAAACTTCTCCAAAAAGTATCACCTCCCTCCCCTCCCCTCTTAAAAGGAAATCAAGACCGTATGTGCATCTTAGTCTTTTTTGGGTGAAGTATCCTTGACAATCTGGTGTTGTAATCAGGATGAGTGACTGGCAGAAGACTGTTGCCAGGGTTACCAGCACCAGTACTTAAGGTTCCATGAATATCTCCAAAAAGTATCATTGACATTCCCTGTTACTATGGCTACATAATTCATACATTAGCAAAGAAATAGAAGGAATATGTCTCTCCCCCTCCACCCTAATAGTTAGTTTAACTTCCCCAAGGTGCACGTTGTGCATGTTGTAATCAGGATGGATGACACGTAGAAGACTGTGTGTTCTGCTTTCTCATGACGAGCTGTAAACACTAGTGTAAAAGGCAGCTCTGCAGCAGCAGTCTGCTAGAGGCGGTTGATACGCTAATTTCACATCTCCGTACACTTCCCTGTTTTCATAGTAACAGGAGCCCTTTTGAACATCATTGAATGCCATGTCAGGGGTCATGACTCAAGATTCTTTGCTCAGAACCTCCTTCACAGATGAAGAGGACCTGATGATGGTTCATCCGCCCTGTAATGTTTATCTGTACACCCTCTCGGCAATCTTTAGCGTCCGTGATACAGGTTTCAGCTTGCTGCAATCTCCCACAGAGGGACCTGACTGTGTCAGACCGCATGTAGCCAAACCCTCACAGCTTCACAGGCTTGGGTCCCAGTGTCCCCATATTTCTATGCGCAAGGTTTCGACCGGTGGCCTCCTTGAGTTGAGATCAAATGAAGCGCATGTGAAGTCAGTGGGTGGTATGAATAGTTAATGACATTTGCAGGATATTTTTCTTCTGGTTTGGCATGCTCTTCTGTCCCCATAGAGAAGCACCTAATGGCGTCTGACCCACGGACAGAAGAGAAGAGCAAGTTGCTGCAGAGGGAGGGAAGGATGAGAAGCAGCCATTTTGGCATAGCAGGATATACAGACATTTTAGACAAGCTACAAAACACATTAAAGTTGTCCGTCATAATCCTTTCCCCCCAACCAGGTCAGATTGCTCAAACAGAGTCCTGTAACCTGACAATTTTTTCGGTCAGACAGGGAGTGTACACTATTCTAGGGAATTTGATGAAGTATGACAAGGTTTTCCTGTTATCTGTGGGTATGTCTCCTGACTATGAAACATTATCAAGTGGACACATGGTTACTATAAGCAACGAGAGCCCAAGGTTAGAGTTGGAGCTCTGAGTAAGAGTTACAGTAAATTGAATTTGCAGTGTTGAGGTGTGGCAAGAGCTGGTAATGAGCAGCTGTGACTAAAACACTTCATGAGAAAGCCTGGATGACCTTTCCTCTTAAGAACAATGGCTTAGCATTTTTTTGCAATGCTGCTGGGAGATCACACAACCGGTTCCTAGTGTGATGGGAATGGTGGTTATTTGGGTGGGGTTTGAGTGGCTTATTTGGATGGTCATCATGACCAATATCCTGCTGATTATTTTAAGATCTTGAGGTTAAAAAAAATGTTGCCTAATTTCAGTGTTGAAAGTGCCTGAACGACATCGATCAGAAACATTGCTGCACAGCACTGCCTAAAAACGTCCCCTTTGTATAATTACCCTTGCAATTATATTTTATCCGGAAGAATATGTGTCAGTCTTTAGAAATGCCAGTGAAAAGGGGCCCAGTTCTGTTTTTGTGGCATCACAGTTTTTTTGTCCATTTTTGTCTGTAGTGTATATTGTCGCTGTCTTTTTGGCTTTGTTCAGGCTAATCTGTTTGGTTCCTGGTCTTGTTCTTGGTGTAGTGCACAGCCTGCGGCCCCTGCTGACGGTCTGCTTCACCTCGGGAGACATCAACCTGATGAATAACTATGACGACCTCTCCCCCATACACATCCGCTCAGGTCTAAAAGGTGAGGACTCCTGCAGTAACTGACTGGTATGCAGTTTGAAACATGGACATAATTTATCACAGTGCATATTTATCCGTCCTAAATTTTATTCATGATGGATCTTGAAAAGTCTTAAACATGACTTTGAAAATGGCAGAAACCCTGTGTATGAGTATTATCCCACTTAATGTGTGTGTGTGTGCTCTCTTGCAGATGTCGTGGTACAGTGGTGCTCTCAAGGTGACCTGCTGGCTGTGGCTGGGATGGAAAGACACGTCGTGTCGTCTTCTGACCCTGCCTGCGCTCCCTCGGCAAGGAACGCCACTGTCAAATTCTACAACGTCCGCGGGGAGCACATATACACCCTGGACACACCTGCACAGGTGAATGAATCTCATGTGTGTTACGAAAGGGATAATGTATAGAACGCCAGTCATTATCGGAAAATAAGTACCGTCTGGGCGAACAGGACCCTGACGCGAAGCCGAGGGGTCTTGTTTTGCCCTGAAGGTACTTATTTTCCGATAATAACCGGCGTTCTATACACCATCACGCTTATTATACGGCTACTTGCCAATAAGAGAAAAGGGAAACAGAAGTTTATATAAAAAGTCAATAAATAACTGTTTCTGTTACCGATCTACTTGCGGAGTGAACCTGTTGCCATTGGCAGCGGCCATTATACTTTCGGAGCGGTCATTATACAATAATAACTGACCTCAGAACGTTGGGGAGGCCCATTCAAAGTGAATGGGAGCTCCCTCAGCATTCCAGAGAGCCATAAAATAAAGCAAAATGAAGAAAAAATGAAGCAAGTAATAACTAGTGTTATTCCACTGCTCGGTTGAATTCCCCATTGTCCTGCGTTCTATAAGGTGTGCATTAACTTTAGATACACGCACGGCTATGAAGTAGTTCCAATTTGTTGGCCGTATCACACTTGAATATTAATTCGCCAAACTCGTTGTGAAGTTTAAATGCACTGTCACGTTACATACAAGCTGTAAAATACAGACGTTCAGATCATAGTAACATTAAGCATATGACGGAGGTGGCAGTAGGCTAAGAAAAATAGCAATCTTTCAGAGTTAACGTTCATCAGAATCCTGGGATATGCCAGCTTGACAACGGGAGATTTAGAGGATGTACATATGTATGTATGTATGTATGTGTGTGAGTTCATGTATATGTGTTTTTGTTTGTTTGCGATCAGCGTCCCATCACCACGCTGTGCTGGGGCCACCGTGACTCGCGGCTGTTCCTGGCGTGCGGGCCCGCGCTGTACGTGGTGCGCGTGGAGCACCGCGTGGCCAACCTGCAGCTGCTGTGCCAGCAGGGCATCGCCAGCGCCGTGCGCGAGGAGAAGGACGTGGCCAAGCTCACCATGCCCTCCCGCCTCGGCACCTATGTCACCACCGCCTTCGCACCCACCATCAAGGTACAGTACGTGTGGGAGAGAGGGATGGATGGCTGGAGGGTGTCTGTCACTGGTTACAGCCTCTTCCTGCATCATTAATGTATATGTCAATTGCAATTAGCCCATTTCACAAGATGTCGCCACTGTGTAAACTAACTTCCTCTGGAACAGCTCAGTCTACAGGAAAGACAGAAACAGGAAGATGTTTTACCCTGCCAATTAAGGCATCATTAACATCAACTAGGCCAGACACCTGTCACAGACACACTGTGAAATGGGCTAATTGCAAAGGAAATCCTTAAAAGGGCTTCCATTATCTATTACATAGAACACCTTCTTTCAGCTATATTATGACTTGGTGTCATGGCGGCGCATGTAGTTTTAGTGATGGCTCAGTGCTTTCCCTGTCTCTATTGTACAAAAAACTTCCTCAATAGATGTATGGCTCTTTACAAGGACTGCGCTTAATTTCGTTGTATCTGTTACAATGACGAATCAAGATGTTCTATTCTATATTCTATATTTTAACAAAGGATAATCTAACGAGATTTATTCAGTAGCGCAGCAATTGAGTTCACTTTCCCATGCACTTGTTCAGTCATGCACTGAAGTTCACGTGGCGCATGATGCTTTTCCCCTCAGCCCCCCATCCCCGATCCCAACAACATGCGGGACTTTGTCAGCTACCCCACCTCCGGGAACGAGCGGCTGCACTGCACCATGAAGCGCACGGAGGACAACCCTGAGGTGGGGGGGCCCTGCTACACCCTCTACCTGGAGTACCTGGGCGGCCTCGTGCCCATCCTCAAGGGCCGCAGAATCAGCAAACTCCGTCCGGAGTTCGTCATCATGGACCCCAAGACCGATGGGAAGGCCGGTGGGTGTTGTGTGGAACTTGGGTGCAAGAGAGGTCAGAATAAAGTGGGAACGCTTCACTATTTCTTTTTTATCTACTTATGCAATGAAATTCCATTTTCTAATCTAGTGATTTAATGAAAGTTGTCTTTTAAAATGAGTAAGATTAGTCTGAGGTGACTATGATAGGAATAATATCATGGAAATAAATTGATGAAAGACAAATCAAGGTTGAGTTGCTATCTTTACCATGGCAGTGGTTTGACATTGGCTCTGTGCTCTTTCATTCAGATGAAGTCTACGGAAACACTTTGATCTCCTCCATGATTGACAGCTGCAACTGTTCTGACTCCAGTGACATTGAGCTTAGTGATGACTGGGTGGGCAAGAAATCACCAAAGATATCCAGGGGAAGCAAGTCACCCAAACTACCGCGGTACTAAAGTCTCTTCTGTCTGTTTACTCAGACCTCTGCTCCTTTCCCCACCCCACATTTTCAGATAAAGGCAGTGTGAAGAACAAGCTAAAATCATGCAATTGTGCATCGGTTGCAAATTATGCAAAAGAAATTGTGATTTTCTGTGTGATTTTCTTAAAACCTTTTCCAACCTTCATTTTGTTATTTCATTTCAAATTGTTATGTTTGGTATGTATGTTGAACTTTTATGTTGTAGCACTAGCAGTAGTAGGTATTCTGCATGCCTGTTACAACCTTGATTTCAACCTCTTTTTCCATCTACTACCTTCTCTGTAGAGACTTAGTGTGTCCCTTTACCAACAGGATCAATATAGATCCCCGAAAGTCCCCAAAGCTCTCCCGTGCCACACAGGAAATATCTCGATCGCCACGGTTACCAATCCGGAAACCCTCCATTGGTTCGCCGAGCCTGACCCGCAGAGAGTTTCCACTTGATGACATCACACAGGTAGCTGTAGCTGTGAATGGACTTTGTTACCTCAGTGTCTCAGCTTACAGGCAGATTTAATTTTCGTTATTGACATGTGGTTCTAGAGCAATAGCAAAATATTTGTTTGGAAGTGTTTTTGACCTGTTGACCTGTTGTTATTCTTTGTTTCTTCAGCATAATTACCTTGCTCAGGTGACATCTAATATATGGGGAACCAAGTTCAAAATTGTTGGGCTTGCCACTTTCTTGCCAACAAATCTTGGCGCAGGTAAAATTCCTACCAAAGAGCGATGCTGTTTGTTACAAATCTTTAGTACATCAGTTACCTTTGTTTGGAATCATAACAATGTGTTTTCTTCTTCTTCTTCTGTGGTTTTGTCACCCTGTCCTGGTCCACAGTCATCTACAAGACAAGCCTGCTTCATCTTCAACCCCGTCAAATGACCATCTACCTGCCTGAGGTGAGAAAGATCTCCATGGACTACATCAATCTGCCAGTGTTCAGCCCCAACGTCTTCAGCGAGGATGAGGATGACCTCCCTGTCACTGGGCCCTCAGGAGTGGCTGACGACAACCCTCCTTGCACTGTTAATATCCCCATTGCCCCCATTCACAGCCCTGCTCAAGCCATGTCTCCAACCCAAAGCATTGGGTTGGTTCAGTCACTCTTAGCCAATCAGAATGTCCAGTTGGACATCCTGACTAATCCCATGGCCACTGCAGCAGCAGCGGCAGCCGTGGCGGCAGCTGCAGCAGCATCTGATCAAGGCCAGGATTCTGTGCTGACGGCTCAGTACACTGTCCCCACCAGATACTCCAGCCCTGGTCAGGTGATCTTTGGAGGACTGGAGGTCGGAAGGCTTCTGGTCGGTTCAGCGTTGTCTCAGCAGCAGCAGCTACAGCTACAACAACAACAACAACAGCAGCAGCAGCAGCAGCAACAACAGCAGCATCATCAACTTCAACCACATCAAATTCAACAACTTCAGCAGCTACAGCAACAACAGCAGCAGCAGCAACAACAACAGCAGCAACAACAGCAGCAGCAGCAACATCAACAATTACAGCAGCAACTGCAGCAGCAACAGCAGCACCAACAACAGATGCTTCAGCATCAACAAATGCAGCAGCATCTCCATCAAATGCAACAGCAGCAGCAGATTCAACAGCAACAACAGATACAGCAATTACAGCAGCTGCAACAGCATCAACAACAACTGCAACAGCATCAACAGATGCAGCAGCAACAACTGCAGCAACATCAGCAGCAGATTCAGCAGCAACAACTGCAGCAGCAGATACAACAACAAATGCAACAACAGCAGCAGCAACAACATCAACTACAGCAGCAGCATCAACAGATGCAGCAACAGCATCAGCAGCTACAACAACAGCAACAGATTCAGCAGCAGCTACAGCAGCAGCATCAGCAGCAGCATCAGCAGCAGCACCAACAACAGATACAACAGCAGCTCCAGCAACAACAGCAGCTGCAGCAGCACCCCATTCAGATCCAGATCCCACCTAACCCCCTACCTCAGGGCCAGTCTCCCGGTCCACTCCTTCAGCTCCAACAGGCTACGCTGCAGGTGCCTCACTCTCCCAGCGACCACGGAGCTGTCGAACGAGTAGAGCACGAGCACCTGCTGAAGATCAAACCCACGCGCTCCACTCCTCAGCTGGCTGAAGGTGACGCTGTGGTCTTCAGTGCTCCCCTGGAGCTCAGCAAAATGAACCCGCCTCCCCCTTACCCCGGGACGGTGGCGGCTGCAGCCGCAGCCGCTGCTTCGGCCGCCTCGGCTGCCGGATCGGCCGTCTCTGGCGGGGCAGGGGGGGTGAGTGGAACGCCGCCCCCAGTGGACTTGTGCCTGAAGAAAGGGGAGTTCACGCTCTACCCTCCCGGGGCCCAGGGGGTGCAGTACCCGACGCCGTTGGGCTACGAGAGGATCACAACGTTTGACAGCAGCGGAAACGTAGAGGAGGTTTGCCGCCCGCGCACACGGCTCGTCTGCAACCAAAATGTTTACACTCTGCAGGGCCCCGGAAGCTCTGCCACCCTCAGGGTCACCTCTTCCTCCGCTTCGGCCGCCGCCGCGTCTGCCGACGGCAAGAAAGTGCAACTCCCGTACGCATCCGCCACCCTCAATCGCCTCACTGTGCCCAGATACTCCATACCGAGCGGAGACCCACCCCCTTACCCAGATACGGCGAATCAAACTAACTCAGGGCGGACCCCGGGCCAGAGGCTCGACAGCAGCCTCATCCATGCCACCTTGCGGCGGAACAGCCGTGAGGCTGCACTCAAAGTGTCCCAGATGTTGGATCCTCAGCGCACTCTCCCCACCAAAGCAAAAGCTAGCAGCGCACTCTCAGCCACTTACCAGCAACGCGTACCCACGGCGCTTTACACGTGTAGCCAGTGCAGCAGTAACAATAATGTGAGTGGGGCCGCCGGTAGTAGCAACGGAATTGCTGGCGGCACAATCATTCGACAGGACTTTCCGCCGACAGGAAGTGGTGCGCCACACAGCACCGTCATAGTGCATTCGAACAGCGCATCGCCTCTCCCTTCTCAGTCGTCTTACAACCTGCTGAGTTTGGATGGGAGTAGCAGTGGTGGCGGTGCCACGGGTGGTGGGGGTGGCGTTGGTCGAGACAGGGCGGACTACGTGAACACTGCCTTCACGGAGGACGAGGCACTGAGTCAGTCCCTGAGGCACCTGGCGGTGGGCACCGAAGTGGGCACGCTGACTGTCAAACGCCCGCCCCCATACCAGTGGGACCCGTCGGCCACCGAGGAGATCTGGATCCCTCAGGAGCGGACCGCCACCCTGGCACCTTCGCCTGGCCCGCCGGGCTCGCATAAGCCACCGCCCCTCATTCTCAGCCCTGCCCAACACCTTGACGTGTCGCGGGTGCCCTTCGTCCTCTCCCCCAAGTCTCCCACCTCCCCAAATGCCGCCTCTTTCCAGTTGGCCGGGGGATATCCGATCTCTTTGCCCTACTCGACAGCTACAGGTTACAGTGGGGCTCAGCTTCAGGCCATGCAGGCGTCCCCACGGCCTTGCTCCCCCAAAGAAGTGGTAGCCCCCGTGCCCTTTGCCCAGCAAGACCCACCACTGGTGTTGTCACCAGGCTATGCACAAAATCTTGCCAGTCTGGCCTGCTGCCCGCTACCCCCGATGTATCCCAGCGCAAACGCTTGCGCAGGAGTCCCCATGACCCCCATTGCCTTGCACCCATGGGGCACCTACAACCCATGCCCACCCATGTCGAGCCCAGCAGGGACCCTCCCTCCAAAGACCTCTCATATGGTAATGGAGAAGCAGGTTCTCTCCCCTCCTCCACCGCCACCCCCACCCCAAACCGCCGACCTTCAAGGGCACCTTGGATCCCCTGAGGCTTCTGCCGAGACTGGTGAAGGTTTCCAGGAGGTGCTGTCGCTCAACGAGAGCCCTGTGCCCCAGCGAGCTGACAAATTCGGCAAGAAGAGTCGCAAGAGGCTGGACAACGGTCGCACGGACGAGACAAACGTTCCTGCCATCACAGAAGGAGGCAGCAAGTCCAAGAAAGATGGTGGCCGAGCCCTTGGCGACTTCAACTCCCTCATCTCAAGTCCCAGGCTGGGTGGGCGGGATAAAAAGAAGCCCAAGGGCCAAAAGGAGCAACTGAAGGCAAAGAAGCTGAGCAAAGCCACCACGAATGAGTTCCAGGACAGCTCGGAGAGCGAACCAGAGCTCTTCATCAGTGGCGACGAACTTCTGAACCAGAGCCAGAACAGCAAGAAGGGCTGGAAGACCAAGAGGAGCCTGAGAGCAGGGGCCTGCGAGCTGGATGAGATTAAGTGCCGCAAGGCCAACGAGAAGGAGGACCGCAGCCTGGGGAGCCAAGGCTTTGTGTACGTCATGGCCAACAAGCAGCCACTGTGGAACGAGGCCACACAGGTCTATCAGCTGGACTTTGGTGGGAGAGTCACTCAGGAGTCTGCAAAGAACTTTCAGATTGAGCTTGAGGGGAGACAGGTAAGACATTCTTATTTTAAAGAATATATTTAAATAAAATGATAATATAATAAATAATGTTTTCATCTACAAGGATCTTACGCAGAGCCAGCTTCAGCTTTGTTTCGTACTCATAGGCAGATGAGCACAAAAGATCCCTCTTCAGAAGGATTATACTTTTTTTTATTATGTACTTGATCTGTTTTTTTGTTGTTAATTCACTTTTGTGTCTCTGTACAGGTTATGCAGTTTGGAAGGATTGATGGAAATGCTTACATACTGGACTTTCAGTATCCGTTCTCTGCTGTGCAAGCTTTTGCAGTGGCCCTGGCCAACGTTACTCAGAGACTGAAGTGATCAGCTTGTCTCCCTCTCGCTGTGGTTTTATAAGCAGAGTTTCTGTTGTGGGACAGTTCTTAACTTGAGTTGAGTTTGATTAGCAATCGGTTACAATGTGTCCGAGGAAGCCCACCACAAGCAGCTCTGGAAAAGCCTCCACCAGAACAGGGGAAGCTGAAAACAGCGCCCCCTTGAGGGAGAGAGTGGCTCTTCAGACTGGCAGGAGATGTCTGCTAGTCTGGAGACAAGGAGCTCAGTGTTCTGCTGTTGTAATACAAACCAACACTCCTCTGGTTTACAGAGGCTAAGAGAAACGACACCCCTGTCCCCGAACAGACTGCCTTACATGAACTTTACTCTCTTGATGAAATGGTCACATCTCAGAGTTCTTTTTGTTCTGTGCTTGTGTCTGTCCAATTTTAAAAGTAAGCAACAGTAATACTTGAAACCTTTTTGCTTTCTGGAAAATGGCCATGATTTTCCAGACTATAGAGGTACTACTGGGCACTGAAATCAATTGCTGTAAGATGTGTAAGTGATATTGTGTGTAAGGAACAATACATTTACACAAGATATCTACATCTGTTGAACTCAGAGTAAGTGAGGGTTTGTCTCTTGAACTAGGTCATAAATCCCCTTTAGTCATTTGATTGGTTTTCCACTGGCGGTGCATTTTGTGATTTGTCAAATGAAAGATGGTCACTTGATTTAAAATGAGACTGAATGAGCTGTTATGAAATGTTCTGGTAGGTATGGTTTGGAAAAGGCAAAAAAAAAAAAAAAAACAACTGTGCAGCAATCACATTTCAGGGTGATTTTTCTTTGTTTGTTTGTTTGTTTGTTTGATTTGTTCCCCCTTTTTTTGTTTCACACCATATCTTTTACATAATACATGTTCATTTGTGGCCCCGTCTACGTTGGATAATATTATTTCTCTTAATTATTCTAACCTATATAACACACTTGTGTTC
This sequence comes from Sardina pilchardus, assembly GCF_963854185.1. Taxonomy (NCBI): domain Eukaryota; kingdom Metazoa; phylum Chordata; class Actinopteri; order Clupeiformes; family Clupeidae; genus Sardina; species Sardina pilchardus. The sequence continues at coordinate 15,329,505 of NC_085005.1, read as the reverse complement.
ATCACTATCAGCATTATAATTGTAATTGTATATATTTATGTAGGCGTGTCAAACAATGTTGTTGTACCTTGTTTACGCCACCTTTGTAGATGTTTTGTTTTGGGCATCAGCTACTTCGACTGAAAATGGCACACCAAATCTGAGTATTCAAAATTCTCAAAAGTAAAATGAAAAATGGCGCATTATTAGCCATGACCCATCACTTCTATGAAGTGAGTTGTGCAGGTAAAGCTAATGCCTGGTTTAAGCAAGGTACAATGGATATTTTTCTATGTCTCATCAATGTCATTTCATGTGTATTTTTTTTTTTTTTAATTATAACAATATTTGTCATGAACGTCATGCATTACAATGTAGACCCCCTCATAGAAACAAGCTGTATGTGTCCAACACCCTGAAATAAGTGCTTCTTTGTGCAAGCACACTGACTGACAACTAGAGACATAGTAGCCTTATGTTCAGTGGAGGTGTTGAGTCAAGTGCATGAAGCCTCTGTGAAGGATCTTATAATCTGATTGCATATTTGTTGAGTAAGTCAAGTGGATGACTGGCATTGTGCTATGATATGTGCTAGCCTGCTGGTTACTACGAGCAGGTTTGAACTGACATGATGATGTGATAACCGTGAAAGGTTTCAGTATTATGAGCAGGTGACATGATTGGCCTGCTTTTGCACAGTGGGATTTCTGGTTTGTATACCATGACTCCACTGTGTGTGTGTGTGTATGTGTGTGTGTGCGTGTGCGCGTGTTTTGTTGTATGGATATAATTGTTGCCATCCGCATATGAAGTCTAGATTGCAATATATGATTCAGTTATTAGTACAGTTATTTTTACATTTTTGCTCTTTAATACCTCCAAACCTAAAAAAGTCTGTGTGCCAAAGCTTAATGCTGTTAGATGGGACCAGGTGACTGTCTCCTCTCTTCGTCGCTCTTGTACCGATTTGCTCGACTGGTCTAACCCCACCTCCACTTTTCAAATCTCACAGAGCAGTCATTGGGTTGAATTCTTCAGCTCTTACTTGTCTGTGGATTAAACCACAAGAGCTTGTTTAAATTTCTTTAAGATAATTCATGCATTCATTATGTGTATGAAGGTAATGATGGTGTCATATAAATGTAATACCAGGAAAATGTGTCTTTGGTGTGCATTAAATGGAAGCATGACTGTTATGAGAATGACAAAAAAAAAAAAGTGATTGAGTTGAGAAGCCAAAATGGAACACGCTCATAAATTCTTTTGTGTTATTTTTGTTTGTGCAATATTTTGAAAGATCCCATCTTTCCCCAACGTTAATGTTTCCCTGAGAAACTTGCACACATTTATTGTAGTGCAGGGTGTTGGTAAAATGAGATAGAGCATCATGCAGTGCTGGTTTGTAATTTTTTTTATTTATACTGAGGACATTTTACTCCTGTTGCTGTATATAAGTTATGTAGATGTTGCTGAGCATTTCTTTGTATTGAGAAGATTTGTTACTGTCGTGTTTGTAAAGGATGGATAGAGGTGCTGTGTTTTGGAATGGCTGTGGGCTACAGAAGGGAATGAGTTTGTATATGTTATAGAGTATAGTCAAGTGCAGTATAGGTCGCGTATCATGTCAGATGTGTTTGTGTACAGTTGTGAAGTCAACCGATTTCAATACAGATGAATCTGTTAAGTACATGTACTTCTCATTATCCTCCCATGCTAGATATGAGGTTTATTTGTCCAATGAGATGCACGTTTCTGTTTCTTTTTGTTTCCGTTCATCTGTTCACGCAAGGAGACATCACATTTTCCATTCTGATATGGTGTAACACTCGGTCTTCAGTATGTGCTAATTCCAACACTTGTTGTAAATCCACTTACAACAACTTTGAACCAGTGGAGAATGATCTTAAACTCCTGATGAATGGCTGAGATTAACTGTATGGGAAGGTGTAGCATTTTTTTGAAAACTGTTTAACTGAACAGATATGCTTTGTACACATAGATGTAGGCAAAGATAAAACAAACAAAAAAAGAAATACTTGAAAAAAAATGGGAGACTAATTTGGTGACTGAATGTTTTGTGGAAGGTAGCGAGGCATGCCATGTAAATTATTTTACACTGTATATGTCACTCATTTCAAAACTTTGTGCTGGTTTGGAAGAAATAAAATGGATGGATTGGCTTCTTGAGTAATGAATCAATTATGTTCCGGTTGACACTTATGTGTGTGTGTGTGTGTGTGTGGGGTGTGTGTGTGTGTGTGTGTGTGTGTGTGTGTGTGTGGGGTGTGTGTGTGTGTGTGTGTGTGTTTTGTATTACTTTTAATTGACTAATAATATCTAATCTTATAGGCCTATTAATGATCTTAATCATGCAATAACAATAGATGAAAATGCAATGTAAATTGCTACATGTAACAGAAATGGCAGTAAGAAGTACTTGATAATGAATGTTTTAATTAAACAGCCCGGTATGGGAATATACACTGTTTCTGAAAGTCATGATGAGGGTGGGGATAGTCCGAGCCAATCACCCGAGGGTAGCAAGAAGAGATGCAAGTGCTGCGATGCAATTGTTGCGACTTGTTTTCTTGAGGCAGCGTGTGATGTAGGCTAAATGTCCTAAACTACGTGGACAGTTGCCCAAATATATTTCTAAAAGTATGGACATGGAAGGCTGTTGTAATTGAAGCTTTTTTTTAGATTGATACAAATTTACGCTGCTTAGTGTATGAAATTAATGACGACATCAGCTGTGTACAAATAGCGGTCGTCTCTATCCAAGGTGCTGAAATCACGTGACACTCGCATCCAGTTCCCTGTCGACATGGATTGCTTCCATGCAAACCTAATGCACGAAGGCTGATGAATCAGTTAACTAGACTCGCTGCGAGATAGAGCCAGGCTTGTGTTTCACTTGTCATTGTAATCGTATTTATGGATAGTCATGGACACCGACTACACCAACTTTGAGAATCCGCTTTACAGCGACTTCAAATATTTCTGCAAGAAGATACAGGAGGCCTATAATGAACTAATGGAAGACATAACTCCGTACAGAGACGATCGGTTCTACAGGTAGGTCATATACGGGTGATGGATTAATTTGATGATCTCTCAGTGAAGCGAGATACACAGTAACCAACAAACGAGCGGAATTGGTCATGTCCCGCTGGGCTTGTAAGGAATAAATGGTCTATTATGTTAGCAAAATGTCATCTTCAGCAACCATGGCGATGTGGTCAACATGGCGGCACTAACGTTAGTTATTTTGTGAAATTACATGGAACCTAGTCCGTAGGTTATGTTGGCTGAGACTAGGCCAGTGTTTGCATACTACCTTACAACTGCAACCAAGTCTTCTCATTATGCTCTTAGCAACCTAGGCAAGAAGATGGTCTACATTTGTTGAGAAAGTATGATGTACTTGTGCATCTTTGAAAACTCGTAGCTCGACAGGTTTAGGCTATCACAATGGCTCATGATCGAGTCTTGACATTTTCAGTGCTTTTTCAGTTAGACAGTACCTCTGCGCGTAACTGGACTGTTCAGTCTGTATTAACCCTATATACACAGCCACATCGTGGTATCATCTGCATATTGTCACTTTTTTATTTGACCTCTAAGTCATCGTTTAATTTGTTTTGATTCATCGTTAAATAGTTAATAATCAATTGATGTATGGTGTTGACATGGTTTATTGAACGCACCCAGGGTTCTTCTCCTCCCTTTGCGAATATCACGTGACTTGGTCTCAGACCAGAATAATGACGTAGATATCGCTTAATTTGTCGCATAGTCTGATGTATACGGATGTGTCTAGAAGTGAATTGCAGCTGTCGAAAAAAAATAATTTCGCCCTACCGGCGAAGTTAACCAAATGGATATGTGAGTAAAAAGTATTTATTCTTACTCTGGGCCTTGTCTGGATAAACATGTAAGGCCTGTAAAGGCACAGCTGTTAACTTGCAGATGTGCTAACGTTGTGCTAAAGAAAACCTGCCTGTTGTGTGTGTGATCAGTGTTGAAAGAAAAGCAGGAAAAGTACTGTTCTTGTTAATTTCCTAACGTTAATGTTACCGTAATTGTGTAAAACCACTGCCAGCAGTTCAGTGATGCTTGTCGTTTATATTTCGCAACGAGGAGCTGGCTGTTAACGTTAGCTAGCTAGTCACAAAGTTACCGTCGGCGGTAACGTTAGCCAACAGGGTTCTTGAACGAGAAATTGAACAGCTGGTTAGCAGCTAATTTAGCGAAGCTAACGCAAACACAGAAAACGTCGCTAGTTGTTTTCGTGTTTCAGCAATGTAAGTCATCTCATATTTATGGATGCTAACGGTATCAGTAAAGCCAACGCATAATTGAAACCATGTCTAGATTATGCAGGTTGTGTTATTATTTTCTTGAGTTTGTGGTGTGTTTTCAAATGATCTAATACACTGTTGCCTCACTGACTGCATTTGTGTCCGCCTCTGTCTCTCCTGTTTCAGGCTCGCCCCCATGCGGCTATACACACTCTCTAAAAGACATTTCGTGTTGGTTTTCGTGTTTTTCTTGATATGCTTTGGACTCACGGTCTTCATAGGAATAGCAGGTAGGTGGTGTCAGATGTTTGTAACGCATCGTGCTACTCCGGAAGTAAGATTAATGTATGTGACGTGGGTATTTTAAGTGTAAAGTAGTTGGTGATATAAAATATGATTTTATACAATGTGGTTCAGAGCCAGTGTGTTAGATAGCCTCGTTAATGGTATATTTATTTGCCTTCATCAACCCCTTGTAGGCCCAAGAGTCATAGAAGAGACAGATTTCCTTACCAACGCAGTGACAAACGGTTCAAAGGTGAAATACACTCTTATATTTCAAGTCTGTAAGGGTGACTGTAAGTGTCATTGATCACAGAATGAGTGAGGAGTGTGTGATTTTGGATTTTGTTTTGCTGTAGGTGTGGAGGGGGGGAAATGACTGTTTAACATTCTAATGTCTCCTCTTTTAGACTGGGCAGTATAGTTTATATTCCCCACCACTGTCCACGTACAACCAACAGTTATGGCTAACCTGTGTCATCCAAGTGGCCCAGAGTGATGGTGAGTCCCCCAACACATTGTGATTGTTAATACATTTGGTGTATGATTGTGTGCACGAGCGCTGTATAATAAAATACATTTTCTTTCAGTCTGATGATGGCTCCACTGTTCACTCTTCTGTGTATTCTTTTGTTCTTCTGTTGTAGTGGCAGACTTTAAACAGCCTTTCCAGATCAATGTGCTGTTAAAAGGAGTCATGCAGGATGCCAGTGTGATGCATATCACTGATGACGTGCACCAGAGGTCACGTATGCTGCACTGTGCTGTGAGTGTGACTATATTATGACATGTATGACTCTGTAATGTAGGGCTGAAAGATTCATTTATGTTTTTAATTGAAATGGTAACCCATGCAATTAACTAATCACAAAGGCTGTAATTAATTGTACAGCTTGTAACTCGGTCCAAATAGTCACATCTTTGATGTTTTATATTCGTGTCGTCCGCCTCGTGTGACAGACATGCTGTGTATAAGCCGCATTGTGTACAAGGCGCAGGACAGTCTTTTATGCAAGTTAAAAGAAACCAATACCATATTAACTGTCCTTGTGTATTAACCTCATAGCTAAGGATATTTTGCCATATCAATGTAAAAGCAATAGCTAATAATTTGGATGTTACGGTACATTCCATATGAGTAATTTGAGTATGCTCCATATGAGTCATTTGAGTATGCTCCATATGAGTCATTTCAGTTATTATGGACTTGGAAAGTCTTGAGAATGTAGAGTGTGAACTGTATCAGTGTATCAGTTTGGAACAGTGGCACAGGTCCTTTGACACATACACTCTCTGTCTCTCTGTCTGTCTCTCTCTCTCTCTCACACACACGCGCGCGGTAGCCTATATAGACTACCCCTAGTAGACAGCTAAATATAAATGACGTAGGAGTTGCATTGTTAACTTCAACTCCTGGGAACAGTGTTGCTGCATGCTTAGGTTACAAGCTAATAAAAGAAAGGCAAACATTTGCACTTGCAGTGACTAAGCATAACACTTTCATCATCCCAGAATTATTAGGTACGAAAGAAACCCTTTTTGATGTATGATAAATTCATATTTTGTGGTGTTTCCTGAGGCATTTGCACAGCGTCGTCTAGTGTACCCCGTGATTTAGTGATGAATAATTAAGCAAGGTGTCTTAAAATACCTTCAAGCCCACATGAAGCAGTAACTCACTAATGCTCCCTTGTTTGCCTTTTCTAGCCACAGAGAGGTTGTGATGAGATCATAGTGATGCACCTGGGCTACCTGAATTATACTCAGTACCAGGTGAATGTGGCTCTAAAAGGCCTGGAGAACCTCACGTATGGCATCCGAGATGTCACATTTGTGGTAAGACCCGAGTCTGTTGATCGATCACTGTAATAGATACTTCATTATCTTACTTCATTATCTTACCATATCTGTGCTGACTGTCTACTGTACGACTAAAAATGAAAAGTAAAAAAAAAAAGACCCAAGTCTGCTCCTAAGAACACATTGTACTCTTGTAATCTTTTGTGTTACTTGTCAGCTGCCTTGTTTCTAGTTAAATTCTGTGTATTTTGTGTGTGGTTTTTGCTCTCTCACAGTGGAAGAGGTACAACCCCACCTTTTCACAAGTGGAAATCTGGTTTCGATTTGTGTTCGTTGTTTTGACCTTCATGGTAACGGTAAGGTTACAGGAGGACATAGTAGTTTAATACTAAAGTTAAAGTTAAAGTTAATAAGTTAAACATTGCTAACCCATCATATTGATATAGCAGAGAGAATATGTAGTTTGCACTTTTTTCTTGGTTTTAATGTCTATACCATTACTATACAGAACTTTCTGGAAGCCATACTCCATGTTACTATAGAGCTTTCTGGAAGCCGTTCTGTCCATGTTACTTATGTGGATATACAAAGTCAAACTGATAAACTATCAATCTAAAAGAAGCACTTGTTTTGGACTCTTGGTTCCACAGTGCATGTTTGCTCACTCTTTGAGGAAGTTCTCCATGAGGGATTGGGGAATTGAGCAGAAGTGGATGTCAATTCTACTGCCGTTGTTATTGCTCTATAATGGTGAGTCTGAATCTCTATTTAATTGAATGAGTCTAGCAGCTCAGTTTCTCTCTCTGTCTCAAAATGTTATTACAGCATATTTTAACAGTGTCTGTCACTATAATGAAACACCTATTTTTTCCCTCTTTGTCACTCTCTCCCGGTGTCACTCCCATGTTCCCCCATTTGTTTCTGTTGTGTGCCCCTTTTTGCTGAGGTCAGATCCCTTCTTCCCATTATCGTTCCTGGTGAACAGCTGGTTCCCTGGGACCCTGGATGCCTTTTTCCAGGCCCTATTCCTCTGTGCCCTGCTGCTCTTCTGGCTCTGTGTGTATCATGGCATACGTGTCCAGGTGGGTATTCTACCTGATCATCTCCTATCCTTGTATTATGTATTAAGCACGCCGTCAGATTACCTGTACCCTAAAACCCATCTCTAGACATTTTACCTTAAACCAATTGATCACAACAATTTCCAAACATTTTTTTGTTTTGTTTTGTTTCCTGAACATCAGCTGCACATAATAGTGACCAGTGCATTTGCCCTGCTTTCTTTATGTTCATCTTATTTGTTAAATGAATGTTTTGATTTAGATTTGTCTCTTCTCCTGTGGGCAAACTACAGTATAATCACCACCTATTTGTATTTGTTTTGTAGGGTGAGAGAAAGTGCCTGACATTTTACCTGCCCAAACTGCTTATTGTTGGGCTAATCTGGCTGTCAGCTGTAACACTGGGCATCTGGCAAACGTAAGTCTGTTTAAAATAATCCTTGTGCTTTGTGTATATTTGGTGGGAGCTATCAAAAGTGATTGCCTAAATGAAGGAAAAGATGACACTGAGATGCTTCTGTTTTACAGGGTGAATGAACTGCAGGATCCCACATACCAATACAAAGTCGATATTGTCAACTTCCAGGTAAAGCAAACCACCTGAATGGTAGGGGTGGGAATTGGCAAAAAAATTAAGATTCGATACTATTGCGATATTTGGGCCACAATTCGATAATATTGCGATTCTTAACATATTGCGATACACCAAGTATTGCAATTCGATTTTGCGATATATTGCTATTCATGTCTCTCATATTATTCTAAGTCATTACAAAAAATTAGGAAAATAACACTGTTCAACTTACTTTGCAATGGCATGGTGCATGTCAAGGTCCTTACTATTCACTTCTTGTTGAAAACCAAAATACACCCACCTTTTTCGATGTGAAAGTAGTGTAGAGTGTTGTGTACAACAGGTTGTGATTGTGAAGCCATTTTCATTAGGGCCCGAGCACCGAGGTGCGGCCACTGAAAGTGGCTGCACCGTAGGTGCAAGGCCCTATTGTTTTTGTACAGATTATTATTATTCTTTCTTCGTCTTAGCCCGTTTTAGGGCCCGAGCACCGAGGTGCGGCCACTGAAAGTGGCTGCACCGTAGGTGCAAGGCCCTATTGTTTTTGTACAGATTATTATTATTCTTTCTTCGTCTTAGCCCGTTTGGCCGTTTCACCAACTTGGCATGCTCCAAAACTCTTGTAATTTGGCAGGCATATGTAGAATTGCATTTGATACTGAGAGTGAGAGCCCTGGCCTAGGGTGTGGCTCAGGGGGTCTATAGCGCCACCTACCGCGCTGTCTGTTGTGGTTGACATGTGCATGCACGAAAATGAACCAAATTTGGTAGGCAGATGTGTTGTATAAATCTGAACAACTTTTACATTTACACTACATAGTGAATCTTAAACAAATTTGAGTTATGATTATGATTATGATTTTTGCACATCATGTATTTTGAAACACTTCTCCTAGACGGTTTATCGAAATCGTCATATGAGCAGTAAAAGGATCTTGAGGGGTTGCCCGAGAGGAATTGCGAACAGATTTTTGAATTTTCGAAGCATATCGAAATGGCGAAGGTTTGAATTATGGCGTCTTATTACGAAACAGGAAGTTGGTGTTATAAGCAGAAAAAAGGTTATAAATTGGATGTAATTTGGCAGCTACATGTGGAATTGCTTCTGCTAGTCAGGGACAGAGCTCTGGCCTAAGGTGTGGCTTAGGGACTCTATAGCGCCACCTAGTAGCACGTTATCTGTTGTGGTTGACACAAACATTCACGAAAATGAACCAAATTTGGTGGACTTATGTGTTATTGCTATCGCTAGTCAGAGACAGAGCTCTGGCCTAGGGTGTGGCTTAGGGACTCTATAGCGCCACCTAGTAGCACGTTATCTGTTGTGGTTGACACAAACATTCACGAAAATGAACCAAATTTGGTGGACTTATGTGTTATTGCTATCGCTAGTCAGAGACAGAGCTTTGGCCTAGGGTGTGGCTTAGGGACTCTATAGCGCCACCTAGTGCATTGTCTGTTGTGGTTGAAACATACATTCACAAAAATGAACCAAATTTGGTGGGCACATGTGTTATTGCCATCGCTATTCAGATACAGAGCTCTGGCTGAGGGTGTTGCTTAGGGACTCTATAGCGCCACCTAGCATGTTAGCCGTTTTGGGTTGACATTTACATTCACAAAAAATTCACAAGCTTGTGTGTTATTACTGCCGCTAGTGAAAAACAGCTCTGGCCTAGGGTGTGGCTTAGGGACTCTATAGCGCCACCTAGCGCGTTTTCTGTTGTGGTTGACACATACATTCAAGAAAATTGACCAAATTTGGTGGCCATGTGTGTTGCTCATGCACATGCCCACCAACACGCCTCATGTTGCTTTGTTAGATTCCGAAATGTCACAGGTCTCCGCACCGCAGGTGCTCGGGCCCGCCATCGCCGCTTGCGGCTATATTTTATTATTGCTGTTGAATGCACAATGAAGCACCACAACACGTGCCCCCCTTATAAGCGTAATAAGCTAATTTAATGTGATCAGAGTAGACCCTGAGTAAACTCGACTCAAATAAAAGTAAAATGGATAATTAAATTATATAATTAAGTATTGCGATACTTTGAGCTACAAGTATCGATTTAATTGTGTGCACAAAATATTGCGATACTGAACAGAATCGATTTTTTCCCCCACCACTACTGAATGGATATGTAGTGCTTTGACTTTCTCTGACCTTTTGATGTGTTTTGGTGTTTATTTTTAGGCATTAGCCACCTAGAAAATTTGTGTCCACTACATTGACTTAATTTCTGTACATTATCTTACAGGGTATGAAGATTTTCTTCCTGTTGGTCGTGGTCCTTTACGTTCTCTACCTGGTGTTTCTGGTGGTCAGGGCGTGCTCAGAGCTGAAGCACTTGCCTTACTCAGGTAGTTACCAGAGAGACTATAAAACATGGTTTATTCTGTGAACGCACACATACAAACTCACATTTAATGGCTCATCTTTATTCTCACAGATCTTCGTCTCAAGTTCCTGACTGCTCTGACATTTGTTGTGCTGATAATTAGGTACACTCTTGTTGTTTGTGTTTGTTCCTCTCTTCTGCCTGTTTGTGACTATTTATTCAGTAAAACAATTTCCTCCTGGTAAGAACAGCACTAAAGGTAGTTTGGGCTTGTCTGTGTTCTCTCCACCAGTATGGCCATACTCTACCTGAGGTTCGGAGCCAAAGCTCTGCAAGACAACTTTGTGGCTGAGCTGTCCACCCATTACCAGAACTATATCCTTTTTTATTTATGCTGTATGCGTGCCTCAAAATACAGGAGACATTTTTCTGTCAATATACACTACACTACTCTCAAAAAGTCAGGGATATTTGGCTTTTAGTTCAAATGTGTTGCCCTTTGTTTCAATAAATTGTTTGAGATGAGGAAATCACAGACTATTGCATGGCATGTTTTCACTTCAATTCCCTACTTTCATTATATAATACCACTGTAGCTTGAACTTTTTACATATTCCACACCTTTCACCCGAAAGCCAGATATCCCTAATTATTTGCAGTGTTTGTTGGTTGGGAAAACTTGATTTTGAACCACATTAGCGCTTTACCTGTCGATGTTTCTCATCGCCTCTATTGACATAACTTTTCTTACTCTGAATCTTGCTATAGCTAGTTTAGGAAATTGTCTCTTTATCCTTCCATTGTGTTCCTTAACACGTCCTGCACCCGCTGAGTTTTTATCCTTCTACGGCTTACTCAACTTTTATTTGTACACATTAGCCTTTGTGTACTCTCCATCCAAGAATGCCATGTATGGTGAGTAGTACTGACTCACTGAAAAGCATATGGTTGCATGTAAATTCATACGTCAGCCATCTGAATGCTTTCTTAAGAGGGTGTGTTTGTTCAATTGTTCGTTGTACTTCCAGACTCCCAGCTGAAGGATAACCCTGCATTTTCAATGTTGAATGACTCTGAAGATGAGATCATTTATGGGTAGGTATTTGCAATTTCAAGCATTTGAAGGATTTGAATAGGAATACATAGCCTAGCTCTCATAATGCAGTCTCAATTATGTGTTTCACTGTGTGCATGTCTGAGTGTTTACTATTTTATTTGTTTTGAAGGAGCGACTATGAAGAGATGCCACTTCAAAATGGCCGTGCCATCAAAGCCACTTCGAAGTACCAAGATGAAAGTGACAGTGACTGATCCATTCTGTGGTTTCTCATGATTTTTGACTATCTGACTGCACATTTGCAGAACCACACAGTGTAAATATAGTCTTTGAAAAGATTATAATATATAAATATATATTTTTAAACAAAGAAAACAAACAAGTTTTGTGTGAATGTAAGAAAAAACAAAAACAACAGCGTGCTTAAGGAGTTTTTCCCCCTCCTTGTGGTATTGACGGAATGTAAACTTACCACTTATTTTCCATTTATTGCTATCATGCTTACATGCGTTTTGATTTTACTTTTTAACGGTTTGCAACAGAAAGTGCTAAAAACTAACTTCAACACTATACTAAAATAAATCAATGGGTTGAAGGGTTCCAAAGTATGGGTAATGCTGATGGCAATTTAAATTCTCCCTTTCTGAACTCTCATGTTGCTAATGTAATGCATCTGAGCTCAAGAGGATGTCTCGCCATACTGTACATATGTGCCAAAGACACTTCCAGCAATCTATGTCAGTTACTTCTTCACGATACACATCAGTGTTTTTCCTTCTGTTTTTTTTTTTTTTTTTTCAGTTATGCCAGAATATCTAGTTAAATCTGGATGTAAATCTGAATTAACGTTTTGCCGGGAAGAACATTGTACGCCTATGATTCGGTGTAAAAGTTGATGTACGTTTTTGCCAATTCATTCCTTAATGTATGAGTTTAAACAGGCTTATCTGTTCTACTAGGCCCAGGGGCGGAGTGGGGCTACTTCAGACATGTCAAACCTTAAGTGGTCTGTACCCATCTCACAACCTGCATGTCAGGTCGTCGTTGTTCTATCTTACCACATTATTAGGCTACCAGGGCTATGGGGAGGAGGCCCAGGGAGTGAGGAAGGGTCTGCAATCGCAGTCCACAGACAAACAAATATCATGCACTTTTTAAGCTCACAGTAATCATTCTGGCCTCAAAATGTTACCGGCTGGCCAGGAATTCTCCCAATTCTCATTCTGCCATTAACTGGGCCTAATGTGCTCAAATGGTTGACCCCATTTTTTTTTTAAAATCTTGCCTGTGATGTCACATTCCAGATATGTATGCACTTTTGATTTGATGTTTTGTCCTTTTGTGTATATCAGGCTGTATGTGGGAATTCCTGCTTTTGCTGTAAGGTCTGTCTGCCCATTTCAGAGTTTTTAATGTTTTATCATGTATTTTTTATTTTCATATCAAGTCTAGTACACCATCAGAACTCATCAGTAACCGATGATGTTTATGAACACTGTTAATATGTTGTAAAGACTTAACCACCAAATATGTTGTTGTTTGTTACTCCATATACATTAACAGGGGTGTACTGGTAATGAAATTGGGCCCAGCGACTTCTCTGGTAACACCGGCTGGATAGCCTGCATTGAGGTATATAGGGGGGGGGGGAAACTTGATATAGTGTATCAATGGCTATCAGTTGCTGGAGCCCACCAGGATTTGTCCCTGTATACCAGATAGCCTGTACACCACTGTATACCGTTTATAATTCATTAGAAAATATAAATTCAGACGTTTTGGGGAAAAAATGAACGTGCCTTTCTTTTCATTTTGCACAGTATTAATCCTCCGATCTGTCTGTAAGGTTCTTGGTTGAAACGAAGAACACTCTTCGTTTGGCTGTTTACCCGTTTTACCTATGGGTATGAAGGCTGCTAGTTAGGTGACTTTAAGGAAATAAGGGATACTAATCATAGACTGAAAGGCATATTCTTACAGTTTGTAAAATAAAATCACTTGTAAATATAATTCTGTGATGTCAAGTAGTCATTAAAGTTCAATATTAAAAGCTTGCCTGACAAGGCTTATACTAGGGAGTGTGTGAACAAATCATTTTTCTAACATTTTGTGTATATTCTAAAATAGTGTTGTCTATGCTAACAAAGGGTAATGAATGATAGTAATATAATGGAAATAGACCTGAAACCCCATAATGTTTCAGAAAGATCAAAGAACGTGACAAATGAGCTTCTCTCAAAAGAAGAGCTGAAATGAAGAAAATGAAATTAGAAATAATTTATTTGCATTGTTCATGAAAAGTAAAAACAGCAGAATGGTTCACATGGGTGGAAAACCTTTGGTCCAAAGGGATTTTTTTTCTTGAATACAGTAGGCACAAAGAAATCACCAGGTGATAACTAATACAGTAATCTAGCAAAGGTAGTGTTTAAATGGCAAGCCCAAAGACACTGACGATGCAGTACATTGACTTGTTCTCCCATCTGACAGTGCAGCTTCCTGGAGGAGGAAATTGAGATTAATTTGAAAGGAGTAATACAACTGTAGACAGAAGTAAATTGAATAGCACTCAACTAAAGCTGACATTTACGACAAACATCCTCCATGTACATTCACATGCTCTGCATGACCTATGCTTGATATTTCAGCATCTTGTATCATTCACACTATAAATTGCAGCCTTCAATGTGTTGTTTTGAGGTCATTCATTAGCCACAACATAATTCAGTAAAAATGTCTGATGGATGTATGGCCATCTGTAACATACCATCAGTGCTGTTGTCCCAGAAGCATGAACTGGCTGTCTGCAATCCTGCTCCATTCTTCTGCATAATGATGCACGTCACTGGTAGAATCATGAGGTACAATTATAAATAACAAGAAGTCAGTGGATGGTGCATACGCGTGTAAGTAGGTGCAACATGCATATTTACATGTATTCATTTAGCAGACACTTTTTATCCAAAGAGACTAACATATTGCTGCTGTCGGTTGGAAACCTTGTATCTCCAAATGTGTTTGTGATTTGATGATGCAATGTTGGGTTATTTAAAAAACAAAATACAAAGTTTCCACAACAACAGCGATATGTCAATTACAATTACATTACAAGGGATTACATTGTACCAAAGATCCTTCATTACTGGCTCCGCTTTAACCCTCTCTGATTGTAACCAGAGCAACTTTAAGATTAAAGGGATATTCCGCCATTTTTGGAAATACGCTCATTTTCCACCTCCCCTCGAGCAAAACAATCGATATTTACCTTGTTCCCGTTCATCCAGCCATTCTGTGAGTCTGGCGATACAACTTTTAGCTTCAGCCTAGCATAGATCATTGAATCGGATTAGACCATTAGCTTCTCGCCTGCTAGCTTCATGTTTAAAAGTGACTAAGATTTCTGGTAATTTTCCCATTTAAAACGTGTCTCCTCTCAAGTTAAAAAGTGCAGTAAGACCAACTGAAAATGAAACCTGCCGTTTTTCTTGGCTGATTTGACATGGAACTACACTTTCATCTGGCGTAATAATCAAGGCAACTTGCAGACTACTGGCACTACTACTGCTTGTTGTCTATGGGGACTATTTTCAGGTGCTGCGTACGATATTACTGCGCCTATGGTACGTTTGCAAGTTGCCTTGATTATTACGCCAGATGAGAGTGTAGTTCCATGTCAAATCAGCCTAGAAAAACGCCAGGTTTCATTTTCAGTTGGTCTTATTGCACTTTCTAACTTGAGAGGAGACACATTTTAAATGGGAAAATTACCAGAAATCTTTGTCACTTTTAAACATGAAGCTAGCAGGCGAGAAGCTAATGGTCTAATCCGATTCAATGATCTATGCTAGGCTGAAGCTAAAAGTTGTATCGCCAGACTCACAGAATGGCTGGATGAACGGGAACAAGGTAAATATCGATTGTTTTGCTCGAGGGAAGGTGGAAAATGAGCGTATTTCCAAAAATGGCGGAATATCCCTTTAAGTGCCTTGCTAGGTCATAATGATGGAAGCTACAAATTGAACCGACAACTCTTCAGGCTTCTACAGTACATGATAGCCCAGCACTTTGCTACCACCATCCTTCAGACCATGTTCAGCCTACGTAGTAGTGTTGGGCCATATCGTATCATTATCTCAGAAGAATTCCGCTCCATGTTAAGAATGTGTCATAGAGGGATATGAACGATACAGTTGATGACACCCTACATGATGAATGATGACAGTTGATGACACCCTGCATTTATGCACCACAGGCTATGGGTAGCTCCCAACTAGAATGACAACTAGCATGTCAGTCGGCAGAATTCAAACCATACGTGAGGAAGAACTGATCATTTTTGTTAGTGTTTTGCACAGTTTTCAAGACTGCAAGCTAGTGTGCTTTGTAGCAAATGGTACTATTTTCATATCATACTGTTGAATAATAATAATTGAAAAAAAACTGATTAACATACCAATGTACTTAAAAGGCTTGCCAAGTTTGCTGAGTTGACTGAGGCACTGTTCTACAACATTAGTGGTCCACTGGTTCACCCTACTGTGCTGGTAGGTATTGCCTCCAATTGCTGCTTCCACAGACTGCAAGGGAGAACACCAGAATATCAACATAGGGTATGCATAGAACGACAACGAATAATGTGTCAAGAGACACCTCCTTTAATGCTTGGCACACAACATACCTCTTTAATGATTGTGCTCACGTCATCCACAATAAAGGTTGTCTGACAAAACAAAACACAGAAAACATTGAGAGAGATCCTATTCAGTGAGTTGAAATCCATTTAAACGCTTTTCTGCATGAAACTACCAACAGAATTCAGCTGCTGTAGCATTAGATGGCGTTGCATTGACTTGACTTGTCGTTAGAGCAGCAGCAGCAGCAACATAACTACAGTAATTGACCCTGACCGTGTTTAGAAAAATGGATGTAAACAGGAAAGCTACCTAAAGTTCAGCAAAGTATTCCTTGCTTTCAAGTTATACATATACAGTTACGTTTTGCTACCACCTGATATTGCACGTTTGCTTGGCAATGAATGATTAGGGAGGTCACAGCACAGAGCTAACGTTAACGTCAACCTATCCAACCATGTCAAGTTGTAACGTTAGTTGCCTAACGTTAAGTTTTCCTATCAAATTTTGGCCATTACTTACCACATTGTAATAGCCTATTTCATAATGTCCTTGTTTACTTTAAATGTGGCCAGACAAACGTACATATTTAAATGAAGTATGACCAGGTTAATTAAGGTATGGTTGGCGTTAGCAGGCAGTTAGCTAGGAAGCTAAACCGCTAACGTAAACAATAGGCAACATCTTCCTAACGGTAAATGATGCCTTGTAGATCTGCCTGCCAAATTCATGCTAGCCAGCTATCTTATATCAACAGCAAAATAAACTCATAGGTCAGACATTGTGATTCCGAGAACGCTGTGATTTAACATTACTGTGTTAACTGAAAAGTTAGCTACCTCTTCTCCTGATTGAAACTCATCCATGATGTTGACCCGTCCCCGTTGCTAACCAGCTGTTGTCTGCAGTTGCCCTGCTCCCGTTATCCACACACGCGCACGCGCACAGTAGCTCTAGTGAACTGACAGGAAGCATGGATTTATTCAAGTATGTCAGACATTCTCTGGGGCGTTTAAGCTCATATAAGTGTCTCTGGTTTAAGGGCCCCGAATCTATCATTTCTCCTGCTTCTTTCCTTTTTTGTGCCCGGATAAAATGTTAGAACGAGATCTGCAAATGTGGTAGGGGTTCTCCACCACTGTGAGTTACAGAATCTTGGTGCTTGTTTGCCAACAGCCACTAGATGGTGCAGAGGCGTTTGGTGCTGTGGTAGCACTTTCACATTCACCTCACCTCAATTCACCTATTGAGAATTGCAAGTCCATGTAATGACGGGATGCAGATTGCTTTGAAGCAACACTAAAGCACTTTTCCTCTGTCGTACGAACGCTATTCGTTTATCCAGCAAATAATGTCCACAGACAAGGTAGAGTATGTTGCATAATTTTTTATGAAAGTATGATATATTGTGACATTGAAGCAAGTCAAATTTGTAGTTTCTTATCTCTCATTCCATCGTACTACAGAACCGCTACCCGATCTGGTAAACTGGGCCACGAAGCGAATGCAGAAGTGCCGTTAACCCTGCCACTGAAACATTATTTTGAGACACAAAAAACCTCTTTAATGTTGCTTTAATTGATAGCCTAGTGCCTTGCAAAATGCATGGCCTGTTTTCCTTGTTTGCCTGGGCCCGCTTTCTCTCTCTCTCGTGCGCGTTCTATGGACACCCGCCCCTCCATATGCATATTTAATCCAAATGAAATATTAAAAATCATGAAAACATTGATGCATAGAAGACGACTAGCTTAATTGTTATTAAACCTGATTAGCACCATTAGCATGCTGCACACGTTTGATTAAAACACTTGCATTCAAGTTGCCAATGTTTTCCAACTCCACGACTCGAAAGGACCTGAGAAAAAATATTAGCCTACCTTGAAACTTAAACACATGTGGAGAAACTGAACAGTCCAACCAGTAGACTATGATGAGCTTGGGATCGGCCAATTCTGCAGTGACTGCTTCAAAATCTGCTCAACCTCAATCCTGCGAAATGTAAGAGCACAGCTCGCTATGGGCTACCGTAAGGGGGTCATCCCTATGTTCCCCGGGTCCTTTGTTACCCGGTTTTCCCCAAAAGGGTCCTGTTCCCCGGTCGCAATACCGAGGAACATAGGACCCGGGGAGGTACGCTCCCACGGTAGGGTGGCGCTCTACATTTTAACTTGGTCATTAGCTGTCAAATCAAACAAAGATGCAAAGTACTTATTTAAGTGGTTATTGTAAAACAAAAAAAATATATTATTTAGCACATTAAGTCATAACATGGGCAGGGTGTTGGGTAGTAGAGGGAGTTTCTAGTGTGGAGGTCAGACTATTGTCGTAAATGGTGAGAATGCACTGTGAAAGGTTGCTCAGTGTGATGCTAATAATGTAGCCTGAAAAACCATCATGCATTCATAGCGCCTCTGTGACTCTCCTGACAGCTTCAGTCATCCTACAGTTGGAAACGTGAAAAACAATTGAATTGGCAGACTGTTTGGCTGAGTGTTCATGAGAATTCATGTGGGAATCTGGGCTTTGTGACCCTTTGTTAGACTTTGCTTCCTCCAACCACTTCTTGTTATTTAAACACATATGCCAATACAGGACATTTACCCATACAGGAGAGGTGAGCTGCACAGTGACCCTCACACAGAGACTTGTAGGGCCCTAATTTACGTGGCACGCAAAGTGCACAGTCTCTCAACACGTTCTTGTGCATCCAACACATCAAATCATGTGACATGTGGAAGCATAGACCTGATCGATCTTTGAAGTCTAACCATAATTGTTTTCAGCAGGCCCAGTGGCCTAATGGATAAGGCATCAGCCTCCGGAGCTGGGGATTGTGGGTTCAAGTCCCACCTGGGTCGCAGTTATGACATTTCCACAATGTTTGATAGAGTTATCACATAGGCAAATTCACCCCACTGCCCCCTTTACCCTCAGGAAGGTTATTAGAGGAGACTGTGCAAAAGAAGCCCTCTTAAATGTTATCCTCCACCAACACAGAATGGCAGCTCAACAGAGACCAAATCAAATCTAGTCAACTGCAGTCTGGTCATTGTTAAGTGTTCGTAACTGGTCAAATGTGATGATAGATACTTTATTGATTCAAGATTACTGATTTCATTGAAATTCAAGATTATAATGGTTTCACTGGCATATAAAAATCTATCAGGTTTTTATATGACAGTGAAACCATTATAAGATCCTTGCTAAATCTGTGTAACCTGAAACATATAAAACATTGTAACCTGTAAGGATTATATATGACGTTGTATGAGGAAAACGAGAAGGGGGCCACTTTCAAGAGTAAATCATACAAGTTTTGTATATAAAACACATTGCTGGCATATACATTTTTTCTATATCTTTTCCGTATGGGTAAGCTCCTCACAGGTAATGGACTTATTAAGTCCATCTACAAAAAAAGCCCCTCCAATGTTTGTAAACATCCAGAGCCAAGGTTTGGTGCACGGCATGGGGTCAGAAAAATAACGCAGCTGATAGACCGACATGTTGAGCTATGAAGGTATGTCATTGTCACCCCAGTGCCACGAACCATACCTTAATAAATCAGTCTTAGCTGATGGCAATTGTCTGCCTGATCCTGAGCTGATAAAATAATTGGTTGACGTAAAAGAAGTACACGTAGCCATTCTTCTTGAGGTTTCAGTCAATTCACACACACACACACACACACACACACACACACACACACACACACACACACACACACACACAATTCAATAGAATGCAAAAGCTTTGTGACCCCGATATGCGCACACATTTTTCCTGTGACGTGAACCATGAAGGGGTCAATAAGGAGATCCTGTTCTCCTCATATGGGCAAAGATTGAACTTTTTTTTTAAAGGCAAACTTCAGAGGTCTATTAATTCTTCTGCTGTCTCTGCATTCTGCAGATAACAGCGGTGTAATTGAATTACTGGTCCTTAGGTGCTTTGTGCTCTGAGTGTATGCCACAGAGAAAAGGCAGCAGGCCCAGTGGCCTAATGGATAAGGCATCAGCCTCCGGAGCTGGGGATTGTGGGTTCAAGTCCCACCTGGGTCGCAACATTATGATACCTCCCTAATGTCCATCTCCATCCCATCCAGTGTGCATGCACTGCCATTACCCCCAGGACATGCTGTTCTCAAACTTGGACAGAGTGACTTCACACAGAAACAGACAATTAAGATACTTAAAAAAAAAAAACCTTAGTATTTGGCTCAACAAACTACAGAGTTCAGGCTTTGTAAAGCCTGAAGTTCTACCCAACTACATGAGGATTGTTTGTCGAGCCAAATACTGAGCTCCCTTCTCCCTCAACACTTTACAATCTGATATTTGTGGACTATGACTCAGGAAATATGACAATGTCAGTAAAAAATCATGAGTAGCCTATCCCGGTTAAGTGTACCATATAGGCCCAGAGAGGCATCTGCTGTTGTGATGGCTGCCTAGATGTTAATGCTAAGTTTGCCATGAAGGAACTGCAATCTGCTATCCCGAGAAGCCTACATTGTCGTAGGGGACATCAACCACTCAAAGACTGTACCTAAATCCCATCAAAGTGGATCATGTCCCACAAGAGGAGACAAGATTGGACCATGTCTACACATTGCTAAGGCATACAAAGCCGTTCCCCTCCCCCCATAGCACACTCTGATCACCTCTCATTAGTCCCTTTCAAATTTAAAATGGCCACATTGGCAGGCAGGTGGAGGTGGGAATATGTCCTTTTGTCTGTATAAAATGAAGGCGTAATATTCCTCTTTTCAAAAAAGCCGCCACGGTGTAGGCGTAAACATGTGACGTGATTTGCACTAAGTTGGGCGTGAACAGTGACCTCAGATGAATATTTAGTTTCAGTGCCACAAATCAGTTTATTTGATTGCACCCCAATCCAGTAGACGGCGGTAACACGAGATTAAACTACTATAAAACCTCACAGAAGAAGAGAAAGAAGATTTTCAAAACAACAATGGCGGCAGAACAAGAAGCACTGTGGTCCAAGGCACTGTGCATTTTTGAATCACTTCAGTCGCGAATGAAGTTGATATTGTTTTTGGGTTATCAAATGGCAATGCTTGCTATGGAAGACACGAGTGAACAAACAAGAAGGACACAGCCGAGGATACGCCGGGGGCATTCGGAGGTTAAACAGCTATTGAAGCTACGACGAAAGCGGAGACGGAGATGTTTGGCGATTCTCGATCAATTGCCATTGAAATCTGGAAGAACGGTGTGGAAGTTCGATAGACCACAAGGGCCAGAGTTTTGGTCGAATGCTCTCAAACATTTTGATGATGTTGAGTGGCTGAAGCGTTTCCGTATGTCGCGGCGTACTTTTGAATATTTGTTGGGACTTGTTGAACAACACCTGAGGCGCAAAACAACAAACTGGCGACAGCCACTGGAGCCTCGAGTCAGACTTGCCATTGCTTTGTGGTGGTATGCTACCCCGTCAGAATACAGGTCCATCAGCTGTATTTTTGGCGTTGGAATTACTACCGTGTGCATGACAGTGCGTGAAGTAGGCGCAGTGTTGAAGACACTTCTTCATCGCTTTGTTAGCATGCCAAGTGGGACTCGTCTTCAGGAAACTGTCGACGGTTTTGCTGCACGGGGGTATCCGATGTGTGCAGGTGCTATAGATGGCACGCATATCCCTATCCTCACGCCAAGACACGACCCAGCCTCCTATTACAACCGAAAGGGCTGGCATTCCGTTGTCCTCCAAGCTGTCGTGGATCATAACCTCTGGTAAGGACGACTCACTATCAGCTTACAAATAAATTGTTGTTTAATTGCTACTAGGTCGAACCACTTTACAAAGCATTCCCATGGAAATCCATTAAAATAGTGAGTAGATTATTAATATATTTTCTGTACTACCAATAAAGCTTTACAGATTTGTTCGTGGGAAGGCCTGGCCGTATGCACGATGCCCACATATTTGCCAACTCCCACCTCTTCAAAAAGGTCGAAGATGAACAAGGAGGGTACCTGTTTCCACGCGAGGTAAGGTTCTTGCCAAAGGTTTTGTGCATTTCTACAGCTCAGGTTTAAGTTCTCTATTAGCAGAGATCGCTTATTCGTCGTTTATGGAAGTCCAACTGCCTGTGCACATTGTAATAAGCCCTTCTGACACTCAAGTCAGTCAGCTATCTTGGCTTATAATAATTTAGCAGTTACTGGATATGGTCTGTATACTTGTGTGACTTGCTCTTGTTACTGTGGTTATTGTGTTATTTACGCTATTGATTTGTTTACCTTTCAGGTGTCCAGAACTGTAAATGGTGTGGAGATCCCTGTGCATATCATTGGCGACCCTGCATATCCCCTCAGAAAGTGGCTGATGAAGGGTTTCACCAACCAACAGGCACTCACGAAGCAAGAGCAGAATTATAACGGTCACTTGAACTCGGCAAGGATGGTGGCGGAAAAATCATTTGGGCGTCTCAAAGGTCGTTGGAGGTGCCTGGCCAAACGACTAGATATTGCCACTGCTTCAGTATCCGATGTTGTACTCGCCTGTTGTGTTCTCCACAACATATGTGAGATCCACAAAGAAGACTTCTTGCCAGAGTGGAACATTGCTGGAGACCAGAGATGCCAGGTACCTAGCCAGGTTGCTCACCAAGATCCACAGGCACACACTGGTTACCAAGCTATCCGGGAAGCTGTTATGTCAATTCTCTGAACTGTGCCAAGTCTATTTGACATTTTGTGGCTGCTGTACATTTTCTGTAAATAAAATACTCTAAGGATTCACATGGTGTTGTATAACTTAACTGACTAAAACATGTGTATGATAATCAGCCCAACTAGGAATTAGCTATGTGTTTGTACCTGATGTTGTACTCGCCTGTTGTGTTCTCCACAACATATGTGAGATCCACAAAGAAGATTTCTTGCCAGAGTGGAACATTGCTGGAGACCAGAGATGCCAGGTCCCTAGCCAGGTTGCTCACCAAGATCCACAGGCACACACTGGTTACCAAGCTATCCAGGAAGCTATTATGTCAATTCTCTGATCTGTGCCAATTCTACGACATTTTGTGACTGCTGTATATTTTTTTGTAAATAAAATACTCAAAGGATTCACATAGTGTTGTTGTATGAGAATGTACGCGTGTTTTTAGTAAGTTGCTATCGCAATCAGCCCAACTAGGAATTAGCCATGTGTTTGTATCTGATGGGGAGAGGATTTGACTGCAGGTGGATTGAATACACATTTGAGACATCCTATCATTATCCTATCTTTGGCTGAAAAAAACGGAAGCCAAATGTAATATAATGTAATATGTAATATAAAAAATAGTTGCATTTTACCTTTATTTTTAAGATGCCATTTAAGGCCGCATAGCTTACAAAAGCTGTATAGCATTTATGTTGTCCTTGTCATACAATTAGAAGTCTGCAGTCCATCTCAGGAATTTGTCACCCCATTCAGGGGCATTATCACCTATCCTGGCTGTCCATACTGTACTATAGCATTTGATCGCTTTGCCACCATTTACCATATACACTTGCACATCGACCATTTTAGCTCGTTGTCACCTTTGTAGATTATTATGCAGACTTGAATGCCAAGCTACTAGTGGAGCGGTTAAGCTCACATAATGAGAAGTATTGTGCATTTTATGACTTAAGGACTATATCTTAATTCATTGCTGTGTCCCATGGTGACATCAGGTCTGAAAATCTGTCACTTGTTTTCATTTGCACACTATTTTAGCCTTGTACTATTCATGTTCTACTACAGATTTTGTCTTCTTTTCAAACAATTATTTAGCTATTTTAGCCATGTATTGAAGGCATAGGAGACCTATTGTAATGTGAATAAATTGAAAACACTGAATGTTCAAATTGTTTTTTTTATTATTCAAACTGCACTGACTTGCAATAGTAGCAAGATTTTATCTATTCACAAGTTTATTACAGTGTAAGGCCCCGGTTCAGTGCAAAGAACTACAAGACATTTACAAAACCGAAAGTTTTTGTTTTAAAATAAGGAGTTTGCAAAGCATGAGGGAAATATATAATCCAGTTGTTGCAGGTGAGGAGGAAGAATGTGAGTCTTCAGGGTATTGTGGTGCAGGTGGGGCTGCAGCAGGTGTTGCCAGGTGTGACATCGTCTCCTGCAGGATATTTGACTACAGGTGGATTAAATACATACAACACAGTTGAGATATTCTTTTCTTTTTTTTAAGTATATTTTTTGGGCTTTTTGCCTTTATTTGTATAGGACAGTGGAGAGAGACAGGAAGCAAGTGGGAGAGAGAGATGGGGGTGGGATTGGGAAATGACCGCAGGTCGGACTCCAACCTGGGTCCCCATGGGCACTCGGACCCATACATGGCACGAGCGCTGTAGCCTGTTGCGCCACAGTGCCCCCCGAGACAATCTATCATCTAAAAACAGTAGCCCATTTCAGCTCGTTTTACAGTTTTTCTCAGTTGCTTTGGTACATTTCTCAGATCAGAATTGAAATTCTCAAAACAACGTGTTCAATCTTCAATCAGTCTGGGTCACTTTTGCACATCAAAAAAGCAGTTTCTCATTTCTCTGATCAAATTGCAAATGTTTTGGTACATACATGCAAATTATCTTGCACAATTCTCTGCTGAATAGTCTCACCCCCCACAACAATTAGGCATTAGTTCAAGTCTTTACATGCAAAATGGTTGAACATCTCGTATGAGAATTTGTGGCCCAAAAGACAGGAACGTCAGGAGGAAGACTGCACTGTAATTCCTACAGCACTGCATGTACAGTTTCCCTAAGGAGATTGTCCAATGGTCACATTTCTACTTTTTCTTTGTACTATGCAGTACTGTCTTTTCCTCTAATGACATGGTCTGTCAACAAGAAACAGTGCAAGTGTAAATGTGAATCTTGTCCAGTCTCTTGCAATCAAACTCCCACATACACTAAGGTGTAACCTACACCTTGGATGACAAAAAAAATTGTCATCAAAACTTTAGCCATGATAGTTTACATCAGAACATCCCTCCAGAGTACACTGACAACATGACTAAGTAATTTGACTGTCTTATATGTACACAATGACACAAGGACTTGTGATTCTGATACACTGACATGTTAATTTACACAGATATTTAGTTTTGAGAGATTAACTGGATTTTGAGCAAGAAACAGGTCATCCATGGTGTTTTGATATTTGTACAAATTGTTTTGAGAAATGCACTTACTGTTTTGCAAATCTCAAGGATGATTCAAGAAATGTACCAAAGCGACTGAGAAAAACTGTAAGATGGCATTCAAGGATGCATAGCCTAAAACTATAGCATTTGTCTGCATTCCATCTCATGAACTTATCACCCCATTGAAGGCATTGTCACCCATTAAGGCTGTCCATAATGTATCCTTTAGCATCTGACTATTTTGCATATCGCCAATCTAGGTCCCTTTGTCACCAAGCTGTTATGTTCTACTACGGAAAGTTCTCTTCTTTTCAAACAATTGTGTAGCTATTTTTAGCGTAAATAACCTATTGTAATGTGAATGAATTGAAAACACCGAAAACAAATGAAAACACGTTTAAATTAGATTTTTTTTATTCTTCAGGCCGCATTGCCTTGCAAGAATGGCATGATTATATCTATTTACAAGGTTACAACAGTACAAAGAACTACAAGACACCTACAAAACATATATGTTTTTGTTTTAAAAAAAGGACGTTTGAAAATCTATTCCAGTTGTTGCAGGTGAGGAGGAAGTGTGCGAGTCCTCAGGGTTGAAGCTGGGCAGCTGTGGCGGCACACTGTACCTACTGGGCCCAGATGGGCCGCCATGCTGGGGGCTGCTGTATTGTGGCGCAGGTGGGGCCCCGGCAGGTGGGGCTGCAGCGGGTGTTGCCAGACGTGACATCGTCTCCCGCAGAAGAGCGAATTCGTTCAGCATTCCTTGGTGCATGTCTTTGAACAAACTAGAGAGTGACTTAAATTGGTCGGCCCGCATCGAACTTTCTGCCTCTCGCATTGCCTTCTCTTCCTCCCACCTTTTCTTATCTTCCTCCCGCTCGGCTCTCCGTTGCTGGTCTTCCCTCTCCAGCCGCTCTTTCTCCTTCTCCTCGTCCTTACGGTCCATCTTCACCAGGAAATCTTTAATTTCCTCGGACACAGCCTTGGCTCTGCTCTTCCTTTTCTTAAAGGGGGGGGGTTGCTCTAAAGAATAATAATAATAATAATAACATATTTGAAATTAGAAAGCATATCAGTCATAGCTCATAGGCTAAACATCTGTAGGCCTATATGAATAAGAAATTCAACACAACAACCGTCAGAACACACTGAAAGGCTAAAAACATTTACCTGTTTGGCTTTCAAGATTTTCTGTTTGGCTTTCAAGACTTTCTGTTTGGCATTCGTTCTGCATTCCTTGGTCCGTGTCTTTGAACAAACTAGAGAGTGACTTAAATTGTTCACTCCGCATCGCCCTCTCTGCCTCTCGCATTGCCTTCTCTTCCTCCCATCTTTTCTTATCTGCCTGCCGCTCAGATCTCCGTTGCTCGTCTTCCCTCTTCAGCAAATCCTTCTCCTTCTCCTCGTCCTTTCGGTCCATGGTCATCAGGAAATCTTTAATTTCTTCGGCCACAGCCTGGGCTTTGGTGGTGGGGGCAGTCCTCCTTTTCTTAGAGGGGGGTGCTATTTAATAATAATAACAATATATTCAAAATTACAAAACATGTCGATTATAGGGTAAGCATAGGCCTATATATATCAAATAAAGTAAACACAAGTCAGAACACACCAAAAGGCTAAAAACTTACCTGATTGGCTTTCAGGGCTTTCTGGAAGGATTTCGGGAGAGACTTCGCCACTTTGGCTGTCAGCAGCGTCCCTTTCCTCATCTGCAAAGGTGTCGGCATTCTCGGAGGTGTTTGATGTGGGAGAACCGGTGAGAGTGGTGTCCAAACTGCCCTGGCCATTTTGAGAGTTATCCGAGTTGTTGTTCCCCCAAATGGCTTGGCAAACCTTGAAATATTCCCAGCTCACCCTCCCTCTGCCGGTCCTTTTTTGGCCACGGACCTGGTGATACTTTTTCCTCATACTTTTCAACTTGCTGGTAACTTGATTCTTCACTCGGCGATAGCCGCGTCGCTTAAGCTCCTCAGCGACCTTTTCATATAACATGCCATCCTTCACAGTCCCCGTGAATGGCTCCTCCACGGTCTTCTGGGCAGTGATGTTTAGCAGCTCCCGGATCTCAACAGCTCCCCAGTTGCTCATCTTGAAGTGCAGTGATGATCTGACAGCTGTGATCAACTGTTCCCAGATTTTAAAACTCCCGGCTGTGGGTCGCACAATTTGCGTCGTCGACACCTCCGCCCCTCTAACACGACAGTCGGCTCATGACTGCTTGGATTTACACATAGGATTTACATAGCAATAGAGGCGACAATAAGTGTACAGGAGGGATATTCAGGGTTCAGTCTGAACTATCAAACAGACTCAAATTCAGAAATATAAAGAGGCCTATAAGGCCTCAAAAGACTAAAGAAACCACACGTTTATGTCCTCTATTTAATTTACACAAGTCTTAAATGTTACCTCTGTTCAATTGTGTTAGGCTAAGTGATAATTTTGTTCAAGCGTTGTCCGCCGAAAATATGCGTGATCGAGTGATATTAAAAGATGCATGCTCTACCCATAGAGCGCTCCGCTACAAAACAAATCAAGCGCTCCTTCCGTTCTGACCATGCCAGCACGTAGCGTAAAAAGCAGTCCCTGCACTGCTCAGCTTGAAGTTTTCTAGATGCACTTGTGAATTAGCATGTTAAAAGACTACATAAAAACGACGGTCAAAAACAAACTGTGGCTCAGCAGAGGGCGAAGAGCTTGTCCCTTAAAGCGAATCATCCGTTGTTCGGATATAGCCTATTTCGGATGTCAGGAAAGTTAAATTAACCAAGTACAAGTCATGAGCAATGCAAGTATGGAAGGTTGGTCTACTTCTCCACAACCATCTTCGTGACCGTACCCTGTGCGTGATTGGTTACACTGCGATTATTCTTCTTCTTCGGTTGAAACTAGCCTACTTGGTGTACTACCGCCACCGCTGGACTGGAGTGTGGAACAGGAGTCGCAGACAGTTTAGGCTATAAATTAGTTTATTTTAACCCTTTATCCTTTGAAAAGGAAAACAAAAAAGAAAAATCGTTCCTGTTCCTCTAGCCTACCTAAAGCAATAAATATTTGCCTCTATATGGTATAGCCTACTTCTGACATTGAATCAGCACATGTCCCACTGTTTGTAGACAGTGCCGCTCACAATTATAGCCTACCATCAACATGTTTAATCATTAGAAAAATGTTAATTTGCAGTGACCAAGCCTCAGCCTAGTCAGCACCACTTCCTCATGTCTGGTTCTGTTAGCGCTTATGCTTATGTCTTTCTTCACGTTAGCCTGTTCTGTTCATGTTTCAGTAGGCCTACTGGGAAGTTAGTTAACAAGGCACTGTCCACAGTAACACAGCTCACAAGTGTCATGGGCATGACTCCATCAGAAATGTGATACTCTTTCATCCTAATACCATGTTCATCATGAATTCTATGTCTAGCTATTGTTTGTGTCTGACTGACTTCCTCAGCACTGAAATGTCCAGTTGGGCCTAAGAAGGGTGGCATCACAAAGGAGAAATTCACTTTATTTATCTGCCATGACGGCATCGCCCTTCTCAAGTAAATACAGGATGCTTGACATTTTTGTTATCTCTTTGTCAGATATTCAATCTACAGGTCACTGACAAAATGTCACCTCTCCAGATGATGCAATTCCAATCAGGCCCTTGAAGTTGTCTGTTGTGATCAGCTGTTCCCTGATTTTAAAACTCCCAGCTGTGGGTCGCACAACAGTTTACATCATCGACACCTCTGCCCATCTCACACTATAGCCGGCTCATTGACCGCTTGGATTTACATAGCAATGCAGGCGATAAGTGTACCCCTACAGAAGGGATATTCTCGGGGTAAAATTTACCCCAATGTGCCGCACCCACCCAGTATGAAACTACGGTCCGAACCGCAACAAAGGCAGGCAAATTAGCAGAGGGCTATCCAGTTTGAAAGCCCCTATTGTTAGTACTGCCCAAATACTCAGCACTAAACAAACATGTGAAGCCCACAGCCAAAGTGTGGCCAGAGGCAGCAGACTCAGCACTTCAGTAGCATTTTCCTTTTTTTTTTTTTTTTTTTTAATTATTTTCATTTTTTTATTTCTCAAAAGAAAATCATTCAGATAACATAGAGATATTGTACTGGTCCTCGGTCTTACCGTTTGCAATTTTCCTTTGTGCATTATTCCCACCCCTCACCCATAGAGGGATAACCCAACAAAACACATAAAAGTAAAAGTACAAAATGTTACTGGAAATGAAAATGGAAAAAGGATAAAAGGAAAGAAATGATAATGATAATAATGAGAATATATATTATATGTAGGGGGAAAAATAAAAATAGTATATGAGACAGCAGTAACAGCATATCGATGAGGTAGCCTAAATTACAATAAAAGGACAGCATGCATAACACTTGATATACAAGTTGATGCTTTCGCCACACCCAATAGCATAAGGGCACCAAAATTCTTTGAAAGATGGAGGGGAATCATTCTTCCTGAACATAAGTATGCATTTCTTTGCAAAATAAGTGATCAAAATGATCCTGCATTTTTTTGTGATCTAACTGTAAATTATTTGTGTCATTGAGTAAAAGAATGGATTGAGCTCCAATAGCTTTTTAAAAGACTGCAGTACCAAAACATATGCATGACTGTCCCTTCCAACTTTTTACATTTCTGACATGTTGCTGAGATAGCTATTTTATGCATTTTTTGGGAGTTCTGCAGGTTTTGAGGATGTCTTGAAATTAACTTCCTAGAATTAATTCTATTACAGATATTTAACCATGTTGTCTTCAAAAGTTCTCCACATATCGTTCTCCCATATTTTCTTCAACAAATGGCAAGAGGATTGACCTTCTCTTGCCAGAATATTGCAAAATTCACTGATTTTTCTGTTTATTGTGTCTGAGGATAAGTGTACTCCATGTCAGATAGCCCATGCCATATTTTTTTCCCCTTAAAGCAACACTGAGGAGTTTTTTGTACCTTAAAATAATGTTTCCAAAATCATTTCAGTGGTTCATCAACTCAAAAAAGTGTTTCAATGTTGCTTTAAGGGTGGTGACACTGTTGATGTTGGAGATGTCCCGAATGGAGGAGGTGTATGAGTCAATGTCCGTAAGGGTGTTTTCAAAACGCTACAATCACTCTTAAAGGGACACTTCACCGATTAGCATTAAGCTTTGTATCTTT
This sequence comes from Sardina pilchardus, assembly GCF_963854185.1. NCBI lineage: Eukaryota > Metazoa > Chordata > Actinopteri > Clupeiformes > Clupeidae > Sardina > Sardina pilchardus. The sequence goes on along the minus strand of NC_085005.1, from coordinate 15,299,144 downwards.
AGAAAACCCGTCATGTTTTTGAATGGTCGTGCATCATTCCCTCAGTTTGCCTTGAGATGGGAGAAATACGGATTTCAATGTTGGACTTCCTGCTTTCAATGATGTAAAAATCATCATTTTACATCATTGAAAGCAGGAAGTCATATTCATGAGTTTCATTGAAATCTGTATTTCTCCCATCTCAAGGCAAACTGAGGGAATGATGCACGACCATTCAAAAACATGACTGGTTTTCTAAAGATACAAAGCTTAATGCTAATCGGTGAAGTGTCCCTTTAAACAGATTACCACTTTCCTTAATCAGAAGCCAACTGGTGTGAGACTGCAGCTTTATACACAAAACCGGAAGAATGAAATGTCAACTATGCGGCACTTGTCGTGGACAACGCCGAAAACTTGTGAATTGTCGGAAATTGACATGGGCCTTGCTTGGCAGTCCCCCCACCCCCTAATTGTAGGTGGAGGTTTTAACATGTAAATGAAAATGCGGTGGGCTATACAAATGCAAATCAGGGTTGCAGGGGGAGTTTTACCCTATAGGTGACATTTTGTACTGCTGTGTCATGCCCATGACCTCGCACGTGATTGGACAAGAGAAGGCTCGTCACCGTCGAGCTCCTCCAATCACATGCAAGGTCATTGTTATACGGAAGGACTCGCCAGATGAGCTCACATCGATGATATAAATAAGCACGGTGTGCCAATGAAGCTCTGTCAGTTGAAAGATGGAAGTCCGAAGACTGAGGAAAAGACCTCGGCGTGTCTGTGGCCATTGCAATGCTGAACTCTGTCATACACAGTATTATGACCACAAAAAGCGCTATTTCAAAAATGGAGTTTGGGAGAAAAAACCCAGAAGGGCAGCTAGATCAGATAACGTACAGAAGCTGCTGCTATCCAGTCATGACCCAACCGGCAGAAGTTATGTGCAACATGAAGTTGGAGAGATCGATGAAAGTGAAATGCAGTCCGAGGACCCACACAAAGAAGTGATGGAAGAACATGAAAAAATGTACCCAGCGACTGACTGTCCAGACAATGGTGAGCACCACAATTGTAACTGTTATTGTCGAGTTAAACGTGGTTGCTTCCCATTGTTATGGTTATTGTAATAATAATTAATAATCAAATACGGAAATCGCATTATAATGATTAATGAATAACTGTATGTTCTGCATGGATTGTTTTCCAGACAAAACAGCAGATAACCAAAACATTCATCTTTTCCTGGACTCATGTGAGTCAGTGCAAGATGATGAAGAAATCTCCTGGTATGCGGTAAGCATGAAATTGCCTTTGAATATAGCCTACAAGTATAACGTTTCATACATGTTAATCCAGAGCTCAAACGGTAAAAAGCCAACATGTTTCACCTGCATTATTGTTCTCCATTCTCAGCACTACTGTTGGGAATCCTACTCTACAGTTTAAACTTCTGTTATGGAACTATGAAAGCAACTAAAATAAACAATTATATCACAAACAACGTCAAAGATCCCCTGAATGAAGTTCATACATTGTACTTTACAGTAGAGTATAAAGTTGTTTGAGGTGCTGAGTATGAGCATTGCATGCATTTTTAATGTGCCTTCTTTACATAGGATGAGGATGAGTATGAGGATGACGAGGTGGAAAGCCTTGCTGAGGAGCTGCAGACCGACGAGAAGAAACTGCTGATTGCTATCAGTGGGCTGTCTCGTCAGCTTAATCGGGTTACTGCCGAAATGAATAAGCAGTTCACTGCAGTTAACTCCAGGATGCTGACCATAGAGGATAGGTTGGCTGCTCTGGGGTCGAAAATCTGTGCGGGACAGAAGCAAAGATGCGCACAATAACAAGACTGCGGTAAGAATATGTTCAATGACTCCTAGCTTTTAAGCCCGACTAAAAGTAGGCTGGTAGCCTGGCAAAAGAACAAATGAGCATTAAAGTGTATTTTTTTGTCTTCTAATTTACAGGAAACAGTACTGAATGATTAACACCACAAATGGAGATGTCATCTTTGTCAAGCTATAACAAGTGTAACTTTGTATTGAATCGTCAGACTGCTTCTGCTAGCAACACAACGTCTTCGGTACCGTGAATCAAGCTCTCTGAGATTTCTGACTGACTGCTGACTGCCTAAAGATTTCTTGAACGAATCCAGAATTTTGCACTACAGTTATGAGATTAAAAGAACCGTAAAAGATTTTTTTGTTTAGAGTGGTGTATTGGTCTTTTGTCTGTTTTGGATCTTGCATCACTTGACAACATGGACTGACTCAAACATTCACATTCATCAGCTAGCTGCCTGACAAATAAACCAAGCTAAGCAGTAAATGGTTCATCATGACCTGTGTGAAGTTGTTAGGACCAAATAGACACAATTTGTTTGTTTTGGATGGAAATGGCAGGGCCGGCCCTAGCCCATTGGCTGCCCTAGGCGATACTGAGATATTGCGAAATATTTCAGTTGTACCTTCACTTGCTATACATTTCCCACAAAACACAATGCATTATTGTGAGCCAATTTAAACGTAAAAAAAAACAACAACCGGAAATCCTTTGTGGGGAAAAGTCCAATAATTTTGCAACTCTATCCAGTAACATGCACAACAACTGTTTGAAGACAAATATTGTTTGTAGTATTCCTTTGCTTTCCTTTTTTTTGTAGATACCAATTGTGGTGGCAAAGAAATGCATTTCTTATTTGTAATTTTTGTGTTGATTTCGGACATATGTTTCAGACCATTGACTATCTGAACGATCCAATCATGACCCACCTATAGGGTGCTTCTCATTTGGTCTTTTATACACCCTCCCTTCCTTCCTCGGTCCTCGTCCTCACTGATCAAGATAAAGAATGATGGGTGGCAACAATGGGATAGTCTATCCAGTGTTAGTTATAGATCAGTGGGAACGCCCCTCGAGGACTGAGCATCGAGGATCAAGGAGAGTTTGATAGCCACCCATCGTGTCTTGGCAGAGGCTAATCTTGAGTTCAAATGTCCCATGGATTTAATCAAGTTCCCAGAGCCTTTGGATTAAAAACAGACCTAGACCATTACAGACCCTCCACCTTATGTCGTAAGGAATAGGGTTATTTTCGGTAGTCATTGTTCTATGCCAAACACAGTGTTTGTTGGCAAACAGTTGGTCACCTAACCTTAGAACACATTACAGTACATGCAAATCTGGGCATAAGTAAATCAGGCAAGTACCTGTTTCTTTTACCCATTTCCTGATTAACTGATGTGAATACACTTTCCCTTTATGTGAATTATCATGCATTTCCCCATGTTAAAGATTGATTAGAGCATTTGATGCCGACATTTTTATATGCCTTGGAATAATGATTTACTGCTTGAAAAAAGGAAATGAAAGAGAATAATTATATTTTGTCCATAAGATTTTCCAATATTTGTGGCACGGTTTTGATAAATAAATAGATTCATAAAAGGATTTATTTCTATTTTGACTAAATTTAAATGTCACAGCAAGCAACAAAATGGGTACCAGTACCTTTGTTCCATTGGGGATGCAGTGAATTAGGTGGAGTTTGTTGCCAAAGGCAGTGGATGGAAATTGTGAAGATGTTTGTATCAAATGTATTTTGATCAACAATACAAAAGTAATAAAAAGTACAAGAAAAATAATCATCCTGTATAAACTTTGATTTTATTTGTGTCAGAAAGGGATATTATCAGCACCACAAGCCTTGAAAAATATTTTCTCTCTATGTGGCAGTGGAGTAGGCCTATTATGTCTGGCTATGACGATGCCTCTTCATTTCAGAGCAACATTTTAAAAAAGGACAAATAATAACAACAGTACTCACACTAAATAATCAGGAACAAACTCAACAGATATTCACCAATGTACTGTTAAACAAAATGCAGATAAAGATGTGACAAAGCATAACAATGTATAACAATATTGAATTTACCTTAATATTTGTTACAAGAGCTTCAGACAGCAAGCCATTAATAACAAAACAAATGTTTGCTCAATTGTCGCTATTCTGCGGATTCATTTGGGTCACTTATTAATTAGCTCTACATCCCTTGTATGGACGCTCTGGTGGTGTTTTTTGAGTTGAGACTTTAGATAAAAAGCCTCGCCACACTGAGGACACTGATGTGGCTTTGCTACACAGTGTGTTTTCTCATGTTTACTAAGATTAGAGGGGTTATTGTAGGCCTTTCCACACTGAGAACATTTAAAAGGTGTTTTTCCTGTATGAATATTCTGATGTACCCTAAGACCACCTAAAGTTGTGAAGAACTTTTCACACTGAGAACACTGATGTGTCTTTTCTCCTGTGTGTGTCATCTGATGAGTAGCGAGTTGTGAGCTACGCCTGAAACGCTTCCCACACACAGTACACTGATACGGCTTTTCCCCAGTATGAATCATCTGGTGTCTTTTAAGATGATACGTGCTCATATAGGACTTTCCACACTGAGAACACATATATGGCTTTTCCTCATTATGTGTGATTTGATGTCTGGTGAGGTCTGGCTTCGCCCTGTAACTCTTTCCACATGTAGAACACTGATATGGCCTTTGTCCAGTGTGGATCATCTGGTGTTTTTTTAATTCATTTGCTTTCCTATATATTTTTCCACATTGAAGACAATGATGTGGCTTTTCCACATTAGGTCTATGCGTGATTTGATGTTTGGTAAGATCTGACCTACTCCTGAAACTCTTTTCACATTCAGTGCAATGATATGGCCTTTCCCCAGTATGGATACTCTCGTGCATCCTGAGATGAGATATTCTAAAATAGGCCTTTCCACATTGAGAACACTGATGAGGCTTCTCCCTAGTGTGCATGATCTGATGTCTAGAGAGATTTGAGCTGAAGCTGAACGTCTTCCCACATGTACTGCACTGATAGGGCTTTTCTCCTGTGTGTATTCGTTGATGATGGATAAGCTCTGACTTAATCCTGAAACTCTTTTCACATGTAGTGCAATGATATGGCTTTTCCCCAGTATGGATCCTCTCATGTATCCTGAGATGAGATATTCCAGAAAAGTCCTTTCCACATTGAGAACACTGATGAGGCCTCTCTCCAGTATGCATGATCTGATGTTTAGTGAGGCTTGATGATGAAACAAAGATTTTGGAACACTGAGGACATTCATGTTTTTTCTCTTTGGTAACCAATCGTTGATGTGATTTTCGGTATGAAGTCTTCCTGCACCGGAAACCTGTATGACTTCTCTTTTTGTGCCTTTTTTCCTCAGTGTTCACTTTTTTGTGAGACGGAATCCTTTGAAAGCCTCCTACAGTATTAGAAAACATGTTTAGGGAATATCCTCTTTCTTTTCCACTACATAGTATGCACAGTATGGTTCCTACTTTGAATGGGCAAAGTCTTACAAAGGATGAACAGCAGACCTCACAAGTCTGAAAAATAATTTTGGATGGCATGACCTGGGGGGGGGGGGCGACTCCTGAGTTGTATACTGTATTCTGTCAGGCCCGGGGTATGTTGCAGATGATGGTTGCGTTGGGATACGACCTTGCAGGTCAAGACAACCGTATGTGCTGTTTGAGTTACATGCCAATTGTGTAGACATAATCATTCCTGAACTGAATAAGAAAGGTGCTTTTTCAATGTATTGTCAGACTGCGTTGGGTCGCCCTAACGTGTAAGTCTCCGTTGCCGTAATAAAGCTCTCTGAAAGAATCCTGACTGACTCTGAAAGACTCTGCCTGAAAATCTCTTTGTCTAATCCTGAAACTTAGTACCACAGAATTTTGACAAAATAAAGAGGCAGAACAAAATGTACACCCCCCTCCCCCTGTAAAACTGTCTGCAACTTGGAAAGAATTGATCTTAGCACAAAAAACAATTACAGAGTGTCTCCTGGGTAACAAAGGTACACATGATATTTTTTTCTGATTTTTTTGAGACGCAAGTGCGTGCGCTCTGGTTGAACTGACGTGGAATTGACCCAGGGACGACGCGAAGCGAAGTACCTATTCAGTATAAACCACGGCCTTGAGTGGCACAGCAACGGAAAATTTATTAATAGATAATCATTCTTCTGCCAAGAAATATATTCCTTCTATGTGAATGATTGCCATGCAACATCAAGACGCAGCCACTCTAACTTTTGTTAGTTGTGGTACCGTGTTACTATAGAACGAAATGCGGTCAAGGTGTGTGGTTATGCTGGAATTTACAACATCATCGAACGCCATTCAGCCAATCATAATCAAGGACCGGAACTATCCGTTTTAGAAAATCCATTTTAGAAGACTGGTCTATTTTTTTCAAATGTATGCGGCACTATCCCGTCTGGTGTAGCTACTTCCATTGATAGCGATCATTAATTGCTGCAGCATACGCTTCACGAATGGAACGCTTCAGTTACGCGCCAGCTCCCCTGTTAAGTCGAACTAGGCTACAGCTACTTTAATAATTAGGCAAAATGCTAATTTAACATCACTAAGACCTTAAGTGTGAACATGGATAAGTACACTTAACGCATCTAAAAGCAATATGCAATAGTTCATGCATGCAAACTCTGCTTGTGGACAGATTTTGCCCACCTTTTAAATTAGGGCCAATTGTCTACCTGGTCTACGTCCAAGTGTCTACCTGGAGCCTAAACGTAAATAGAAATAGAGGTATGAATTTGAGTGCTAAAAAAAGAAGATCCTTCCAAGGTGTGTAACTGGCTCCATGGTGCGTACATGTCAGACACTAGTGAAGGGCAGAATGAGTGCAAAAAGTCCTTAGTTGCAAGTTTTTTTTTTTTTCACTATGGGGGAATTAGCCTCTTAGTCTTATTCATTTTGTTTTTTTTAATGGTTTTTCTTTTCCTCATTTATTGCTTATTTATCTTAATTATAGTAAACTTTTTTACTCTCGATTTGTTTTAGCCTTACATTATCTGATGATCAAGCAATTGAGCAACTTACTTCTCGGAGAAGAGTCCTCATGATCAAATTCTCTTAAATCATCTTCTTCTTCCTCTTTAATGTTCATCAGTGGAGATTCCTCTTCTGTGCAGGTCAAGATTGGTGCAGTGTGCGTTTCAGTCTTATAATCATGTTCCAGTACAGGCTTTTCATCCTCTTCAGGAACTGCACTCAGATACTCGTGTAGGAAATTATCAAACTCCTCTTCCTTTATCTCCTGCTTCACTGCCACAAGGACTTGTGAGGGCCTGGGGAATCCTGACATTTCTGTTTAGCAAAAGAAATCCAGAATTAAGAAACCATCATTAATTGCAAAGATAATATAGTGAACACTAGTTGTGCTACTGGTGAATCACACATTGTTGGATGAAAATGTTTCTTCACTATAAACAGGCAACAGCAGGTTTCCAGATCAAGGTGACCTTCATTTATGCACAGGATCAGATGTACAAAACAACAAGAACCGTGCTGAGGTAGTCATAAAATGTGACTTCTCTAACTTAATGCTTGCATAATGACTTAATACAATGACAAAATAAACATGATAGATAAAAGGATAAAACATTTTTCTCCCAAACACATACATCAGAGGAGTTATCTCAAGACTGCAGATGAAGCAGCGCTTACCCAAAAAGTTACCAAAAAAACGTACAACTATCATGTACTTATTCCATTGACACAGAAATGTGATCACAAACACGAGGTTGTTCTACTGAATCCACTCTTTACTATTACAATCTGAATGTGAAACATCACCATCGTCACTCATTGTGAAACAGAGAATTAGATGAAGATGATTGTTTCACTAACATAGATGTTCCCTTTATTTGCAATAGGCTATAGATCTAGATCAGACCCTGGCATATGGTATTCAAATTTAAAGGAACTCGTATGGCAAATGGGTAGACTGTCATACGTTCTTCACTTAAATATGATTGACGTAACGCTCTGGCCAATTAGCCTATACAGCCTTCATTAGACATCATTTTCATTTGACTGAAGAGAGCTTCACAAACAGCATAACACATAGGCCTACACTTCCTACAGTTCGTTCTAACCATTTTGTAAAGCACTGTTGTTGTTTTTTGTGAAGATGAGGAAATGTTGCTTTGGTCACCAGCCACAACGGACACACCAGAGAGCCCATGTGTCCACTGTGAGTTCAACAGTCTGACTGGACTCTGACTCTGGTATTAATGCTTCTCCTTAGCATCCTGGATTATACAGTATGTCTGTCAGTCAGCTGTAGGCTAGACTTCTATGGCAAAGGCTTATGGGAAGGAATTCCATGAGCCCTGTTTATAGCTGATGCTTCCTCAGCTAGGCATGGTCATGGCACAGAAAGTCCTCTTAGGTGTGTGTGTGTGTGTGTGTGTGTGTGTGTGTGTGTGTGTGTGTGTGTGTGTGTTACAACATTGGATCTGCTAACCAAGTAACCTAAATGACTGAATAGCAGCCTATAACCATTAGTACTAGTTTAGCCTACTCTGACGTTTTGGCGCATTTCTCACTGAACACTATGTGTGTTCTCGGATAAACGCGTCAGTAACCTCAATAACTATGTAGCCTAATGTAGAACGAACACACACTTATCTACAAAAATTCACCTGCATCCATTAATTCATTTAGATTGTATCGGGAAAACAGCACATTATGGTAGCACATTATTGAAGCCCAGTAGCCAAAGTTTGGTCAAAGTGTGTTAGCTCATGGCGCATTCCTTAAATTTTGAGCTAAACACGCGTTTATAACTTAGTCTTGCCTATAGCCTACTCTTCACTTCATGAGTAGCCTAACCGTTTGATATCGATAGTTTGACTATGATATTAACAACAGAGACGTCTGAGTCTGCCGACAACTGAAATTATTCTCCCCTAAGGACATGAATTCGCGCTGTCTGCGTCTCATGCTGCCTACCTCTGGCCGCACCTCCAGTAGCCTGCAGGCTATGTCTCAGTTGTGTCGGCCTCTATCTCCCGAATATTTCCCATTGGTTTGCTGCTCGCAAACGTCCAGATTAGCCTATAAACACTTGATTCCACGACCACAGAGCCTTGAGTCCAGTATTCCCAACTCCCAAGTCACGTTTTGGAAAAAGAAGCAACCCGGATTCTGAGGGAAGCCTAACATAAGCGACTCAAGACCAAATGGTTACCGTCCACTCCCCGCCCCCTGAGTCAGGGGCGGTCAAGTCAGTCAATAATGCCAACCGCCAATAAAATCAAAGAAATCAGGCAACGGTGTAGAGGCGATGAACATAGGGATACGATGTGCCTGTGTGACCTTTACCATTGCTTATGCATAAATAATGCGCAATTGCGCATTCTCGGTGCGGTGCAGATTTCTTGGATTTGTCAAAGTGCAGGCAGAGTCTTCAGTCAGTCAGAATTCTTTCAGAGAGCTTTATTTCGGTACCGGAGACATGAGGCGTCAGGCAACCCAGAGCAGTCTGCCGATACAGTCAAATTACTACAGTAGGCCTATAATGATGACATCAATGTATGTACGCATGAGAGAGCAACACTTTGTTTTAACCCCACAAGACCGCAACCTACCGCAACCGCCATAGCATGTACCCAGACCTGACCTAATCGCCCCCTGGGAGAGGGGGGCCGGACCATTGGTCCGACATCCCATTAGTCCGACATCCCATTCGTCCGAAAATGAACCATTCAATAGAGATACCATTAGTCCGACATCTCATTACTCCGAAAAAAAGAGAACCATTGGTCCGACGTCCCATTAGTCCGACCATACACAGTAGAGATGCATGGATGACTTGAAACTGAAAGATGCAAAATTCGCAGAAATTGTGTGTCTAACAACAGGTGGAAATGTGCTAGCCTGTTGTAACAATCAACCGTTTACCTTCGGCTGTGTTAATTAAACGCAGAAGGGTTTTTTTGAATGACTAAATATGAATGGCAATAAACAGATAATTCTGAGAATGAAGTAGGCTACAACGTAGACTACACATCTGAGTGCGTCTCTTGATTATAACAATGAAACAATGTCGCTTTCTTCGGTTTAACAGTAAAGGAAGACACACACCAAACAATAACCCAGGTCGTGCACAGCGGCGCTTTATATTCACACACAATTAAATGTCCCAAACAATCCCAAGCGTTGCAATTCCCCCTTTCATTCAGTCCCGAAAATAAACCTAAAAGTCCAAACTAAACGAAAGATGTCCTGTATTTTGCCAGGACCGCGCACAAGAGTCAATAATCCAATCCAGGAAAACTAAAGGGCCGCTGCCGACAAAACGTCCCGCAGCAATCAAAAAAATATAATGCTCAGAAAAAAGGGAAAACGCGATTGCTGTCTCTCTGCTAGACCAAGCAATATGAAAACACAGAAAAGCAATCGATCTCACCAAATCTGGTGAATGCACCAGCAGTCCCCGAATTCGGCTTTTTCTCTTCGTGCGCCCTCTGTTTGGTAACGCAACGGTCCAAACTGCGCACAGCGTTGAACTAATGTGAAAGTACGTTTCCTCGGTATTGTTGTTAGTTTCAAACTCGAAGGAAAACATTTACAAACACTCGTTGCCGCAGCACTGAGTAGGCTAGGCCTACTGGCGCCACAGATTCAAAATCTCACACGCACTTGCTACCCTCTTCAGACCGCCCCCATCATAGCGCATTCGGGTAAGGTGCGCGGGTGCGCGTGCATATAAAAAAAATACATAGAAATAAGTAGGCTACATATACATACAATGATATTACATGATAACAGAGTTATTATATGCAATTAAACAATGTAATATTTAAGAAATGGCACCTAAATCAATGTGGCAGTGTGTTGTGCGACATTTTGGGAAGCCAGGACTATGCACAAATTAAAACGAGTTTCTGGAGTGAAACTTTGAATTTAGTCAGACCTGTGTGATAGAAGAATATGGCAAGGCTCTATTTCTAGCTCATATCGAGAAGAACGCACGATGGAAATAACTGTGACTAACTGTGGATAACTTGTAGCCTAGAACATAAAGGTAAGAGTTCATTGTCCTATACGTTTAGCTATGTTGGAATGTAGGCTAATTTGTGGTTTTGTATACGACTGAAACACGTTTGCTTCGATGTTCGTTTGCAAAAATATAAAACACATCTCATGCTAGATGAAGTTCATCGCGGGATGTGAGCCTGGGTCACCTGCATGACAGTCACGCACTCATCCACTAGCCTATGTCCCTGCCATTGAAATCATACTACAAATAGCGTCACATCACTCTAACTGTAAACAGAGGTAGACGGAGTTTTTAGGAAATAGACCAAAGTCTGGATTTGTTTATGTATTGTATGGTCGGACTAATGAGATGTCGGACCAATGGGCTTCTTTTTTTCGGACCAATGGGATGTCGGACTAATGGGATCTCTGGTCAATGGTTCATTTTCGGACTAATGAGATGTCGGACTTATGGGATGTCGGACCAATGATACGGAACCGGGAGAGGCAGCCTTCGAAAGGCCATGGAGACATACCACAGATGTCGGACGCAAATTATCATGTCGTTCATGTTGACTTCATGCATTCCACAAAACTAAGGACACTTTAGTGAAAGACAAGACAGAAAAATGAGAACACAAGCACAGTTATTTTGTCCTAATGTTTCCACACCCAGGTCATAGAAAGGTAAATGAAATGTTACAGTTTATTGCCACAGCATAGAATGCATATTTTTTTCTAAAAAAAAAAAGCCTGAATGAAAACATGTGCTTTCAAAATGGCTGTGTCTCTGATATTGTAGCCTACACATTGTAACTATACAAATCACTGCATGCGCAGGGAAATGTTGGAGTTTTTGTTAGTATTGGGAGGTGGAGGCTATTTTTTTTTTATATAAATAAAGACTAGAAAGTGATCCCAAATGACAACACAATTGTATTATCTTTGCAAAGAGAGAGTGATACTACACAAAATGGTTCGCACCAGACCCTGATGAGTTATGTCTGACTGCTTCCTTAAATACAAGTTGAGTCCTTGTGTAAATGCACTTTGCCACACATTTTACATGGTTTGAAACCACAATAGTCCTTTGCCTAGCATGACATTTGTACTCTGGCTCTTTTCCAGCCAGACATGTTTAAAGGGCAACAGGTATTTGAATCAGAAAATAACTTTTGATCAGAATAACAGAACAGAACTTGTGGTTTACACTCGGGTCTAGTGAAAGCAGTTCCAACTTTCATTTCCCATAGTTAGATTTTGCAGACATAAGAGCTATGTAGATTATTAGTAAGAATATTTGTTTTAAGATCAATATAAAATAATACATGTTTAAGGATTATGATTTGACAAGAATGTCATGTTTCATCAATCAGTATATTAGAATACATGTTTCATTAATCACAAGCATGGAGTGGAGAAGGTTTTGTATCGATTTATGTAACTCTGGGGAATATGTAGTCTGGCTAGTGGAGTCTTCGCTCTATTTCTACTGCACAGGAGGCGTGATCAATGGGCATAGTTCAAATGACTCCGTACACTTGGATAAACAATCAGAACAACGATCCAGTGTGTCTTTTGGATAAGCTAGTTTGTGATTGGACCCAAAGGTTGTGGACAGGAAGCAGGGGAGATAGACAATAGATAAATTCAAATTCGCCAGCAGGTCAGGCAGGGTTCACCCAGCCTAGGGAATATGGTGAAGTCCTAAAAAGTTGCCGTGTTCCTTTAAATATTTTTTTGGCTTCCGTGCCTTTTAATGTGACAGAACAGTGATGAGAGTGACATGAGTCAATCTGCATTGCACTGCACAGATAACAATGCACATTGTTGCAATGGAATTTCTGTTCCTTGTGTGTTTTGTCATGTATAACGTGTTTATACAGTTTTGACAAGATACCCAACACCTTGTTGAGCAGGCCCAGTGGCCTAATGGATAAGGCATCAGCCTCCGGAGCTGGGGATTGTGGGTTCGAGTCCCACCTGGGTCGTAAACTTATGAAAGTCCCATAATAACATCACTGTCACATGCAAACACACATGTGGAAGTCTTCCACAAAGCAGCACTCAGACAATGCACTTTGTTAGTCCTGCTATAACTTAAGGTTAATCAATTGGTGTATACTGTAAGCAGGCCCAATCATGGAGGTGTTGTATATAACTGGAGAGCGTGATTAACTCCCGCCAGAGACGGTTTGTAAAGCGAGACGACTCATATGAGGGTGAATTCCGGGTACGCTGTGACGTAGTGCCACTCCCATTTAGGAGGCAAATGGGAGAAATAAACCTTATCTCGGATTATGACCATTCCCTTAGCCCTACATTCAGCAATGCAAGTAACGAACCCATATTCTACAAGGCACACGTCTTTCTAACATTCCCACATTGAAATCGTATTTTCCAGCGTGATAAATACAAAGCAACTTTGTTCACGACCTGTCCCTCCTGACCTGAACTGTCTCCGCTAATTGCGCAGGCCACCTGTTATCAACGGCACACTGCTTCTGCTGCTTCTACACTGGTCTAAACCGATTACTCGCCACTGATCACGCCCTGATAGGAGGCGGAAGTGGGCACCATTTCATTCCATTGAAAACCCCCTTTATGATTCATCTTCATAACTATACGATCTTTGCTCCCGCCGTCCATGCAAATTAATGGCGGAAGCTAGGCTAGTAAATCCAGCCAATTCATAGTCCACGCCATATTGAACACTGGAGCTCGGATACAGCGCCAGTTGGCTCTGACCATGCGCCAAGTTCAAAAGCTGGAAATGTCGTCAATTTTTATTGGACATTCTGTAAAAAGAGAATCGTCCTCCATGTCAGGGGGTGGCAATAATGACAATAACCTTGCTTGCCGCATAACAGGAAGAAGAACAAGTTGCTCAGGCACGCACACCTGAGTCCGAGGGAAGTGGAGTGGAGTCCCGCGCTGAGTGTATGCGCAACGTGCCCAAGAGCTCATGCCCAACACAGACTTTTGTGCACTGAGCTGGTTTAAAATGCTCCATGCGGCGCAATACTTGACAATGGCGTATGCTAACATGCTGACGCTAATCTGCATGGTCTTGACCTCCTGGACCCAATGGCCTAATATAAGGTAGCAGCCTCAGGAGCTAGGAGCCTCTCTCAACATCCCTATCCTCGATCCTCTAGACTCGTTCCCACTGATCTATAACTAGCACTGGATAGACTATCCCATTGTTGCTGCCCCATCATTCTTTATGTAGATCAGTGAGAACGAGGACCAAGGAAGGAAGAGAGGATATTTAAAACACGAATGAGAGGCACCCTGGGTGTTGTGGGTTCACACAAAGTCCTTTTAAGGCAAGTCACGTCACTCAGCAGCCATATTGGCCATGGGGTCGGGCAGCGACTTTGACCGGAACAAGACCAGGCCCTATCTAAATGAATGGGGAGAGAGCTGGATGTCCATGTTCCGAGGTAAGGGACATAAAAATCACGTGTTTGAAATCATGATGAAAATCTGACTAAAATCGCTAAAAAGGTTTGGTGGTGTAGTATCAAATTAACGCTTAAAAAGCCTTTTTCTTACTGGTAATCTTGGACTGCGCATGCTCAATTCTTCACGACGCAGCTTTCAAAAAGCGTGACCGCCAAGGATCTGCAAAATGATTGGAGCAACGGCACTGGAAGAGGCGGGACATGTGCAAACCGGTGTAAACACCCGCCATCTTTGCGTTACAAAGTTACCCCATGCATTTCAATGGGCAATTTTTTCAGTGCAGTGTCTCCTCATATGTAAGTGTCTCTGGTTCACACCCCCACCCTGTAATTCCCCCTCGTACATACCAAGAATGCATTGTTGGTTGAATGAAACTAGAAGAAATCTACAAAGAAGAGTTGAAAATTAACTTAATTTCTATCATAACTACTCCGGGAATAAAGCTCTTGAGCTCTGCAGTTTTACTGTATGAAGAAACGTTAACATTTCTCGGACTTTTGTGAGTGTATGTGTGCTCAGTTGTGCTGTCTAGCCATCACATAGCTAGCAGCCGGCCCAGTGGCCTAATGGATAAGGCATCAGCCTCCGGAGTTGGGGATTGTAGGTTCAAGTCCCACCTGGGTCGTAAAGTTATGAAAATCACACGCAAATACAAGTGTCTGCCCTCAAGAAGATGGTACTCAGACATGGCTCACTTGTTAGTCCTGCTCTAACTTCAGGTTGATCATACCAAAGATCGTATAGTTACTAAGATGAATCATAAAGGGGTTTTTCAATGGAATGCAATGGCACCCACTTCCGCCTCCTAAAAGCGCGTGATCAGTGACGAGATAATCGGTTTAGAACGGTGTAGAATCAGCAGAAGCAGGTGCCGTTGATGACAGGTTTATTTCTACCATAGAAATGCTCCCGTTTGCCTCCTTAATGGGAGTGACAGTTGCGTCACAATGAAACCGGAATTTACCCTCATATGAATCGTCCTGCTTTATAAACCGCCTCTGATCATACTGTATGCAGGCCCAATGGCCTAATAATGGCCTGACATTTCTAAGCCAACCCTAATTACTCCGCGAATAAAGCTCTCTGATATAATTCTGCCTGACACTCTTTAGTGAATCCAGAAAACTTAGCACCCAACCACAGAACTGACTGTCTAGCCAAATACTAAAATCCAAGAGGTGCCTTTTTCTCTGCCATCTGGAATTTGTAGGCTATCACTTAGGAAATAAGGCAACAACTAATATTGGCAGCAAAACAAATAGGTGAATTGACATGCTCAGTTGTGCTGTCTAGCCATCACAGAGTAAGGACCTGGCCCAGTGGCCTAATGGATAAGGCATCAGCCTCTGGCGCTGTGAATTGTGGCTTCAAGTCCCACCTGGGCAGTACAATTATGAAAGTCACACTCAAATACAAGTGTTGGAGTCTTCCACAAAGCATTACTGCCCCCACGAAGATGGTACTCAGACATCGCTCACTTGTTAGTCCTGCTATAACCTCAGGTTGATCATACTGTATGCAGGCCGACTACAGGACTGACTATCTGAAATACATGCCTTTTTTTCTGAAATTCGTAGCCTCAGTTAGGAACAACTGATATTTTCAGTACAAATTAAACTTAATTGCACTAGCCAGCACATAATAACAATGAACACAAGAGGAAACAGGCCCAGTGTGGCCTAATGGATAAGGTGTAACCTTATGGAGCTGGGGATTGTGGGCTCAAGCCCCACCTGGCTCGTTGCGTTATAGGCAGTGCTGGAATTTCAAGGCGGCCACAATGGCCACAACAAGGCTGCTGTAGCCTTGTTGCCTAGCATGACCTCCCCCTCCTTCCATATCCAACTGATGCAGCGATTGTAGCATCTTAGCATTCACAGCACAAATGAACTTAGTCTTTAATGTGGAGAAAGAGTTCTGCACCCATCTCCCCACCCATTACTCATCTCAGTGGAATATCTCACAAACTCTTCACTTAACACGTGACAAACCACACAGTATATCAGAAGAAACAGCAGACATAGGTGTGATGCATACCCCTGTTACAAAGCCGTTCCAGAGTAATCCACCTTTGAAATTGCATCAAATTTCTACATGCATGTAGAACTTTGAGCTTGAAGTTTAACAATGTGCTTAAATTGTTCAAAACACGATTTCATAACAGGCCAAATACAATTTACAAATACTGTTACAAATATTGCCTCGGTATCTGTAAAAAATAAAATCAGAGGATATGCAGCTCAAGACGTAAGAGTTTGTCAATGTAGCCTTAATGATCACAAAATGCTAAGCATGCATGTACTGTAGGCTATTAGAGTTTCTTAAAGCTGCATTTAAATTGTTCAACTGACCCTCTCCAGTAACTAAAGCTCTGGATACAAAACCCCCTCCCCCAGGATCTATTAGGCCCACATCTCACTGTCTTATTTGCATAAAAGCCTCCCATGACTCTCTCAGTACAATCACTCTCTTACCATCTCTTGATATAGATGTGGACAGGATCCAACTCTCCTCCTCCCTCTTACTGTGTGTGTGTGTTTGTGTGTGTGTATAATTGTGTGTTTTTAATGCATGCATACTGCATGTGTCTGTATGCATATGTGGATGTCTATTTCTTTCTTTTTACCAGGAAACCTCATTGCTGGTCACTTAGTTATGCTACCTAGCCATCACCTGGATAACAATGGGGCTTATCAGTGGGGACTATAGTGGCTTGCAACAATGTTGTAACCTGGCCCAGTGGCCTAATGGATAAGGCATCAGCCTCCGGAGCTGGGGATTGTGGGTTCAAGTCCCACCTGGGTCGTAATATTATAAGTGAATGTGACTCAATGGCTAGACAATTGTTTAGATGGTCATCACTTGCTTTGTGCTTGGTAGTATTACCTACACAGTACTGCAGTGTGCAGCCCTTAAGGTGCCCACAGACGCTTGCATTGAATGGGTTTAAGATCATCTGTTGCGAAAGGGAATTGTGTTTCCTCTGTGTTCTGTTTTGCTCCCATTGCTTCCGTAAAAAAAAGTTGAGAAATGTTCAAATGTTGCTGCACCAACAGACAGCAACGCAAGCAAGGCACCAGCCAATCAAATTACGGCAGCTGGGTGACTCTTCAGAGTGAAGGAGTGAAATAAAGGGGAGTAGATGAGGTGAGCAGGGAGGCCTTGAGATGAGAGAAGAAGTAGAAAGAAGAGAAGAGAAGATTACTGGAAAGGAAAGGAAGCTGCAGCTGTACCGAGATCTATGTGGAAAAAATCTTCCCTCTTTAACATTACAGGCCCAGTGGCCTAATGGATAAAACATCTGCTGGATTTATAGATTACGAGTTCCAGTCCCACCAGGTTATAGTGTTAAAGAACAAACTGCTTGTTAGTTGTGCTCCAGAGAACAATGAAGAATCACTTTTGTTGTCTACTCTATTTCTCTCCACAGCTGTAGCATTAGCAGAAGGGGATAAACAAAAGGCGAACCATTTTTATTCAATTCAATATCCACTGGCATGATATATCTTGCATTGTGAAAGCAAAACATCAAAACAGATTTACATCACACACACACACACACACACACACACACACAAATACATCTGGCTCCATCTGTCTCTCTCTCTCTCTGTTCGATCAGAATGAGTTCAGCTCAAAATGTTTTATTGGCATGACCATGTCAAGGAAAGCTGTGTTGCCATGCATGAAACACGGAAACGCATCTCTCTGTTGTTATCACATCTCTCTCTCCCTCCTTCCATCTATCTCTCAGAAGGCCATTTACTTATTTTGTATTTTTGCTAGTTTGAGTAACTGTGTTCTGTGTTTGTTTTGCAACGTAATTGTTTGGGGACATTGAGAATTGCTGCTTATCTGGAACGCATATTTTCCCCCATACAAAAAAGCCTTCTGCCTCCAGGAACACTGCTGGGACACATGGACCAGTGGCCTAATGGATAAGGCATCAGTCTCCAGCACTGGGGAGGGGCCCACCTGGGTCATAGAAGCCTGCAGATAAATATTTAAAGTGAACATTCTGAGCTGCTGGGAGAGTTTCTAACTTGTTCAGACTGCCATATTTCATCAGTGTCATTTTTTGAAAGCTCAACTGGATCAGTAGATTCTTTTTTAGCCTTACTGACAGACGTCCCTCCTGGCTAGCAACTTTAGATATGTTGCAACCCAGAGTGATGTTTGAAAATGGGCACTGTCATCATGACGGTAAAAACAAAATTGCTGTCTTCTTATAGCTCATATAGTTCTGCTGCTCTTTCAGTTTCTTAGTTTTCGTTGTGACTTTATTAAATGTTACTTGAAATAATGTATTTAAAGTTAAATGTGTATTTTTCTTCCTTGTCTTGCTTTTAGTGGATTTAATCTAATTTCCCTGGACATCAAATTGATGGAATTAAAAAAGAATATGCCCTCAGCTATGAATAGCTAAAGATGTGCACCATTATAAGAATGCACCTTGAAAGACAGCCTGTAGATGGCACTGTTGCATCAGAATAAACCATTCAAAGGAAGGGAGACAGAGTCTGTATTAGAGAGGCGTTCAGTCACAGACTTCTGCTCTTGGGAAAATGTCAGAACAGGTCATGACCCTCCCCAGAGAATAACCTGTCACAATGTGTGTGTCACAGTGTGCATGTGTGTGTGCGGGCATGAGCGTGTGTGTGTGTGTGTGTGTGTGTGAGTGCATGTGACTGCATATATCTGTGCCCACATATACTGCATTTGTGTGTGTGTGTTAGCCAGTACCAATACCGAATTTGTACAGAATCAGATACAGAGCGCCTCGGCCTAATTTCGCTACAGTGTCTCCTAAATGAAGCCTACTTGAGAACAATAAACTAAGGAAGTGGAAACACTGAAGAGTAAACATTTGACAATGCACACACTCACACACACACACACACACACACACACACACACACACACACACACACACACACACACACAAATACACACATGCACATGCATGCACACACAGACACAGACACAGACACAGACACAGACACACACACACACACACACACACACACACACACACACACACACACACACACACACACACACACAGACACACACACACACAGAGGCTGAAAGACAGACTACAACTGAGCTGAAACTGTCAGAATAAAATATGA
>NC_085005.1:15244675-15277175 GCF_963854185.1 Sardina pilchardus | reverse complement strand
TATACTTTTTCAAAATTGCTGCCACAGCCAGCAAACATTTCATTAGTTTAACATGAAATAGGCATTTTAGACAGGTTTTACGCACATTCTGCTATAATTGCTTGCCGCTTTTCTGACGGTAGCGAAAATTCAGACATGAAGCATCCAAATGTATACGGTCTCCGTTTGTTTACATGTAAAGTAGAATTTCCATCAATTGGGCTTTGGTTCGCTGGGCAGAAATGCGGCCGCGCTCAGAAGAGTGTGGTTTTTACACCGGGAGGAGGATACCTTGCTGCATTAGCTGCAGCGTGAGAGATGGAACTGTACACTGACATAGGGCGCTTTATAAAGCTACACGTAATACTTCACTTGATCAACAAGTGCGATTTTTTCCGCGATTGCATGCATAGGCCTATAGCAGCTGTGGCGGCAACATTACGAAAACATAGGTCGACAGCAGGAAAAATTCTGGTAGTATACGGAAATATTAATTCAGACATAGAATCTGGCATAGACAAAGAAGCGCATGCAATGGTTGGGCAACAGTTTAGTGCTATTAACGGTGTGTTTTTTGCCTGAACCTAACGAAATTAAAAAAGAGTGAACGTGACGTTCACAGACACCAGAATGAACGCGTTCACAGTGTCATTCATCAGGCAGAAATACAGTTCGTTCAGTTCACGTTCACCAAAATTATGAACGAGTTCATGAACTTTCGTTCAATGAACGCGTTCAGGCACAACACTGGTGATACGGATCACTCCCAATATTGAATTGTTTCTTCCTTGGGTCATTTCCGACCTTCCCTGAAAATTGAATCGAAATCCATCCATAACCTTTTGAGTTATCTTGCGAACAGACAAACAGACAGACAGACAGACAGACCAACCCAACCAACAGATAAACCAATAAACCTCCTTGGCGGAGGCAACGATAGCAATAGCATGTTACATTGTCTTTTTTCTAGGTACCCAAAGCACTTTACAGTGAATAGAAGTAATTCACCTCAACCACCTCCACTGTATAGTACCCAACTGGGTGATGCATGGGAGCCATTTTGTGCCAGAACCACATCAGTGGTAGGAGTAGTGCAGCTAGATGAGATCCTCAGGAGGGCTTATTACCTTCGCCAAGCAGATTATGGTTTTGTTCAGGTCTGTTCGTTTTTGTTTGTTTGTTTTTCTCACTGTCGGTTGGGCTATAAGCAGGATTGTAAAAAAAAAAAAAAAACACCCTGTCTGACTTTCAGAAAAAACTTCTGTAGAAAGGTGAGAATGGGCCAAGGAAGAACATTTTGGAGCAGATCTGCATCATTGGGCAGATCCACAGAATCAGTTCACTTCTTCTGATGTGATATTTGGCCTTGAGTGTCAACTCAAAGTCAAAGTTTAGTGTCACATTCACAGTTTAAACCCAGTTGTACCCTATGAAATGTGTTGAACACTAAAATCTAAAAAATATATGCCAACCACAATGAAGCAAATTCTCCCATATGTGTAAGTAAAAAAAAAAAACGTAACTCTGCGCCTGCATGAATTCTCCACTTCGCTTGAATGTAATTTATGTGCAATGTTTAAGTTTCTTATACATCTCTTGCGTGCATTCTGCCACTGACTTAGGCACCTTTTAAGCTACACGTTCCCGAAGGCTGTGTTAAGGTCAAGTGCCACTACGAGGTCAAACAGCATATTGTTGACAATAGGCTTTTTGTTTTTCCCCATTACAGTATCACACGGTGGCATATTTCCCGAGATTACCTTATCCATGAGGCTACATTAGCCAGGTTTCCATCCAAGGCGTTTTTGCGAGAAAACATAGCCTATTAGCGCTTTTATTTTTTACCGATAGCCTATAGCTGATGGAAACGCTAATTATCGATAGAATTTTGCAAATGTCGACAGAATATTTTTCCGTTTAACTTAAGCGCATTAACACCATATCAATGATGCATTATCATCACGTTGAAATAACACAAATATCGCGAGCGGTTCGCATGGACAGCTGAGGAGACCCCCGGTATTTCCTCAATTTAATTGAGGAAAATGATATCACAGCTATTTTTTGATGGAAAACGGCAAAGGAATGCTACAACATTTGTGAAGCTGAAATTACTGTTAGCTGGCAAATTTAAAAAACTGTCTGACTAATCTCTCCATTTTTGTTTGTTTGTGGAAGGGGGTGGAAGGGGGTGTCATGTGGAAAGTAAAAGGTAGCTAATTTGCGACATACCCAAAATTCTGTATGGAAACGGCTCAAAGGCAGATTTTTTTGGCAATACACCAAGACTTAAGGCCCGTTCACACCAAGAACGATAACGATAACGATAACTATAAATAAATATCGCTCTCGTTAATATGAATGACAACGTTCACACCTAAACTATAACGATAACGACATGAAGAACGATATCGTTGTTGATCACTTTCAGAGCGATTTTGAGAACGATAAAAAGCTAACAGCCAATCAGAACCCATAATATTCTAGCCATCACATTCATTAACATTAGGAGAGACTTTTCTTATCGTTGGCCAGTGTGGACGCTTTTATCGTTATGGTTATACTTATCGTTATCGTTATCGTTCTTGGTGTGAACGGCCCTTTATGCGACAGTTCGTTTTAGGGGAAGCCAGTTGGATGGAAATAGGCTGGAGACAGCAAATATCGCACAATTTTTTTCACGCATATTCTGTTTGTCAATAACAAAAACTCGCAAAAACCGGATGGAAACTTGGTTATTGATCAATAGGGAAATCCCTGTTATATTCAGGCACTTTGGATATTGGATTTTTACCAACTGTGCATCTTGAATTAGCCTATAACTTGTGAAGTCATCATCCCATAGCCTTCGTTCAGATCTGTCCATTTCTTTTCAACTTTACCGAAGTCATCCATACAGACGCCTTGCACAGACCAGGCGTCTATTGTCACTATTGTCGAGCAGCATTGCTTATATTCTCCTGATTCATTGTGACTATTGTTGTGCCAGTCTCACCAGATAAATTTGTATTTTGAGAAGCAGCTGCCACTGAAAACTTCTTTCTAAACAGTGAGTTTTAAATTATGAATCCAAACACTATAAACAAACCTCAAAGCAAAAGGGAAATTTCGTCAAATCGATTCTTTGTTAGGCTATGTGATGATAGGCCTACACCATTTTACTATATGTCGTTTGCTATTCAGTTGACCACACTTACGTTGCTTTCTGGATTTAAATGGCATTCGGAAGGTCAATGAAGAAGTCCACATTCCACGTTTTAATATCAAACTACATGAACAAGGTGTTGGATCAGTTTGGTCAGATCAGCCTATTTCCGAGCCTCTTTTGTAAGCTGCCTTGATTTCGATCTTGTGCGCTGTGGCTGTGATAGAACCGGTAATGGGAGAATGCGCAAAACTCGCAACTGATGCGCATAAAAAAGGGCTTACACGATTTTACGCGCAAATAGGAACATTCGGCCCAATATGTAATGTATACGATATAATGGTTATGTCCAGACAGTGCTGAATGTCTGAATGTACCCTTTATCTTGTGCATTTGTGCATGGCTGTGTGTTCATGTGTGCGGGGAATGTAGGAAGGAGGGCCTTCCCCTGATGACAAGATGGCCTGGGGTGAGGGAGAGGCAAAGGGTCAGATGGGTTCACCAGTCTGATGGCCTGTGGGTAAAAGAAGTCCCTCAGTCTTGAAGTCTTAGACACCATGTGCCTGTGCCTCTGTCCAGAGGGCATCAGATGGAAGAGCTCTGCAGAGTCTTTGATGATGCTTCTGGCTCTGTTGTGAACTCTGCAGTGGTAGATGTCAGGTAGGGGTGGGAGGGGTGGCACAATGATCTTTTCGAGACACAAACACACACAATTTTACTCTCCTATTCAAAATATTCCTTAGCCAACAATGGGCGTTGCCTTACACCTCAATATTCAGAAAACCTTTTTCTATTTCCGGCGAAGCTGCGTTGTATCAATTATAGCGTGACGGCTATGTATTATGTAGTATAGTATTATTATAGTAGTATATTAGTATTATGTAGTATATCCATGCTGAGGGCAGAATTGTCAACATTTCGAAATAAATCTAAGTTGAAGCTTATTCTAGTTAGCGTACAGAGAACGCACAAAGCTATAATGTAATTGTAAACAGAATGAACGGAAGTTGAAAACAGGCCAGATTTCTGGGTTAACGAATAAGGTGGATACAGTCGCCCCTCTTCTCTCTCAACCCCTCTGAAATGACCCAGATATGGCAACGCATTATGGGAAATGTAAATACCAAATACTTAACATTTGGATAGACATCTGATCTAGAAATGAGCACTGTGTTATTTACCTTCCTTCTATACCCTAACCTCCACACAGAGTCAGGAGGAACACAGTCTTCTTAATTACTATTTAACATTGGAGTGTGTACACAGACACACACACGCACACACACTGTCTTTCTCTCTCTCTCTCTCTGATATGTACACACACACACATTGACACATACTCTCACACAGACACACACACACACACACACACACACACACACACACACACACACACACACATACTCTATCTCTGACACAAACACACACAGATACATACATACCCTGAGGCTGACGCATAGTGTAGTCAGAGAGCACACACACTTGAACAGAGGTGGTAGTGAGGAGAGAAAGAGAGAGAGAGAGAGAGAGAGAGAGAGAGAGAGAAGAGGGCTCTTAAACCAATGTTGAAAATGCAGCAGAACACACTTGGCCTCAGGGGGCCAGTCTTAGCACAGAGCAGCGAGATAAAACACAGGCTTAGACACACAAACACACGCACAATGGATAAATCATTGACTGCATTTGCAAGTAAATCTGCCTACCCTTTCCAAGCCAGTAATTATTCTCTCTCTCTCTCTCTCTCTCTCTCTCTCTCTCTCTCTCTCTCTCTCTCTCTCTCTCTCTCTCTCTCACACACACACACACACACACACACACTGTTTAGCTCCCTCGGATGACCTTTGACATATTATGACACCTTGTTATGACAGACATTTTGCCATAGAACAGACTTTTGGCAACAATAATGAGAACAAAGATAAAAGCTTAAAAAAGGACATCTGCCAAAAAATAAAAATAATCTGAAGGTGTTTTATTCTCCCTCCATCTCTAGCTGTGTGTTTGTGCGTTTGTAAGTGTTTGTGTGTTTTCTGTGATTGACAGGAGGACAGTGACACCCTTCTAAGTGTCTCGGCTTGCGATGACAACTGACAGACGTGTGGACGAGATACTGGTTTATCACCGCACGGCACTCAAGAGCAATAGCGTGCAAGCCAAAGCAAAGACGCACACGCACACACACACACACACACACACACACACACACACACACACACACACACACACACATGCTCACACTTCTCCCTCCCACACCATAAAAACAAACATCACTTTTTCCCTTCTTTCGCTCTTTTCCCCTCTCCTCTTCTCTTTTGTCTCTCTCTCTGTCTTCTGTGTTATAACCAGGTTTGTTGCTCCTGGAGGGTTGCTTTTAATTTGATGCCAAATGCTTCCCACGACTTATTATACTTTCACCAGGCCAGCAAATGGTATGATGCATGTGTGTGAGTGTGTGTGTGTGTGTGTACACGACACATGTGCGTGTGTGTGTTTTGGGGAATAGGGGCTTATCGGTTTTGACAGACGGGTGGGGGGTGGGAAAAATGGTGATCACTCATTTCCCCTCCAGGTCTTATGGCTGCTGTTTGTTAAGTCATTTTCAAAAGCGCATATTGTTCAACATGTCTGTTGCTGGGAGGGGAGAGGGAAAAAAAGATTAATCAAAGGTTAGATTCATAGGTGATACATATGTTTCCCCTCTTCCTCTCACAATCATTCTCTCTTTTCTCTCTCTCCCGAGTCTTTCACCTCATCTCTCCATCCTGTTCCCTACATCTAGGCTTGCACATTTGTAAGTAAGTAACTAAGAAATATTTATAAAGCACATTTAAACACAGCTTTCACTTACCAAGAAAAAAAAAGTAAACAAAGAAACACTGCAAGAGGCCTACAACAGCAGACAGGCACGGGTCAACATTGCAACAGAGGGTTAGGATTAAGCTGGGAAGGCCAGGCCAATTTGCACTGGCTGTTGGCCTGAGAATGGTACAGTATTTTGAAGCTCACTACCATTGAGGATTGTGTATGTCCGTGAGTGAATGCATGAATGTATCTGAGAGTGGGAGGGTAAGAGGTTAAAAGCAGGAAACAAAAAACAGTGGAAGCAGAAGATTGTGTGTGTGTGTGTGCAAGGAGGGATTTGGATTTGTTACTAAGCATTACCCACCTAGCATAATCCAGGGTAAAGACACCATCAGGTGGGTTCATAACAAAAGTAATCCCTGTGTGCTTTCAAACCGCTTTCACTGGAGAAGAGGAGAGAAGCATGCCGGGTGAGAGCATCTTATAAAGACTGCCGAGTAGAGAGAGAATACGCTATGAGGACTCGCAAGAGAGACAACACAAAAGGCAAAAAGAGCCAGCAAAGAGAGAAAGAGAGAGAATAACAAAGAGAGAGAGAGAGAGTTAGAGAGGGTTAACAAAGAGATGGCTGAGAGAGGCAGAATGACACGGCATAAGAGAGATAAAACAGGAGGAAGTGCAGATCTAAAGAGCTTGACAGACAGGGAAAGAGAGGGGGAGAAAGCCAGAGAGAGAGACTATTGACTGTTTATTGATAAATGTAAACATACTTCCTTTGCTGTGCCTTGACAATACTGGAACATATGTGGTCTTGATAATAAAACACTTTTAAATTTAAATTTGGGAGAGAAAGGGCAAAAGGGAGAGAGTCAGAGAAGAGAGAGAGTGAAACAAAGAGACAGCTGAGATGGAGAGAACATCACAAAGGAATCGAGTAAGAGAGAGGAGCGAGTATCACGGAGACTACCACCACTGTACACTCAAAGCAGCCAGTGCTGAAGCTCTGTTATGGCTTTTTTTGTGTGTGTGTGTGTGTGTGTGTGTGAGCGAGAGTGAGATGGAGAGAGAGAGAAAGAGTGTGTGGCTCATTTAAATGTCTGGGACACTGACCTTAGGTGTCCCCAGCAGTGGAGCTGTCCATGGTGCTGAACTTAACTCAGTCTGGGCTGCTGGCCTTGGTCCTGAAGACTGTGTGCGTGTGTGTGTTGACTGCATTATCATTGGGTATCTGGTAAAAGATTTGTGGTAAGCTGCATATGTCCAAACGTGTGTGTACAATCATCCTTGTTATTCTCCTCAGAGGGATATGTGTGATCATTATTGAACTCTAGTTATAACACCCCGTGGACTGCAGAACACCCTCCCACAGAAGGGAGAGGATAGAACAAGAGAAACAGGGTGAGTCATATCCTTAATTACTGTAATATACTGTTAAGTCTTTTCTTTCTTTCTTTCTTTTGTGTGTGATCACTTGACACTGCACCTGGAAATGCTTTGTTGTCCGTGGTGTGTGTGTGGGTGTGTGTGTGTGTGAGGGAGGAGGGGACCTTTCATATTGTTCCACCAGGCCTGCTGAAGCGATTGTGGTGTTTGTGTGCTTCTGATTTGTGTTTTGCAGTGTGTGTGTGTTGCAATTTTGTGTAAACTGTGTATCTCGCTTTCTCACTGCGTGCTTCTGTGCATGTGTGTGTCAACTAGGGACACAGACAGCGAGATGAAATGTTCTGGACTGAAAGAAAAGAAGGTAGAGAGACACTACAGACCAATAGAGATAGAGAAAGAGAGATAATTTAAATGAGTGATACATAAAGTAAATGAGAGATAGAGATAAAGAGAGGACAGGTGAGGTAGAGAGAAAGTGAGAACGAGATGAAAGGTGGGAGAGGAAACCAGTAAATTAAAATGACAAAAAACAATACACACACAGTGAGAATGAGAAAGAAAGAAAGAGAGAGAGAGAGGGGGAGGGGAGGGGGGGGTTCCCATGGGTTATTAAGACAGTATGTAGACTTCTTTTTTTTTGTCCCGGGGAGTCCTGTTTTAATAGAAATGTGTGAGAGAGAGCTGTTCTACATACTGTATGCAAAAATTGACAAAAATACTTCTGTTCTTGCATATGCATTCACCACAGTGTGTGTGTGTGTGTGTGTGTGTGTGTGTGTGTGTGTGTGTGCGCGCGCACGGCACGTGTACACAAAATACAGTATATTTGTCAAGAAGTGTCAGCAGAAATAATGGCACTAGTCTTTGCATTGTGGTTGTATGATCCCTCTCTCTGTATGTGTGTGTGTGTGTGTGTGTGTGTTTTCACTATGATTGTCATGTCAGCATTGGCAAACAGAGCTCGTCTTTCTGTTTGTGTATGTGTGTGTGGAATAAAGGAATAAAGAGACCATACAGTCCATGTTTTATTCTCTCTCGGTTAAGCACCAGTGTCTTTTTCCAGAAAGTGAGAGGCAGACAAAGAAAATGTGTTAACTTGCCTCTTCCTCTTCGGAATGAAGTGGTACGAGAGAGGCGTGGGAGTGAGTTTTCCTGCGAATTCAAAACCAGACCTGAACACAAGGCTTCACTGTCAGTGGCATCTACAAGATGTTACTCTCCTCATCAATCACGTTTGGATTTGAGTGGGTGAGTATTGTGCCAAGACAGCTGTTGAAGCAGAGTTTGTTCCTCTATAAATAGGTTTTGGGTAATACCGTAAATCCTTCAATTGTGGTCGGATTCCTTCATTCATTTAACGTGTGCCGTGCTGTAATAGAAACCTTATTGTGTAGCCAGGTAGTCTAACTTGAGTTATTTTTTTTTTTTATTATGCATGGTTTACTTTTTATTAAATTCGTCGGCTGGAATGCCTCGTGGCAACAACTGTGTTTAAAATTAGTACGGCTTCAGCCTCTGGCAAGCTCAGAAGGGGAGTGGCAAGCGACTGGTAGTTTGAGAGCGAGGTGTTGGAGACCCATGGTGAAGGACAATGACTTTTCTTTGGCAACAGTATTAACCAACGATATGAAATATTAAGAAGCGCTCTTTTATCTCATTGAGTTAAACTGAAGCAATGTCCTCTAGTGCTTGTGGACGGATAGCACTGGTAGCCACTTATTACCCCGGCTTGAATTTGGGGCCCGGTCTTTATTTGTCCGAATCAACAACGCCCCCAGCTATTATCCGAGGCCTGGCTATAAATAGAATCCCAGCCATAATTTGAGGATTCACGGGATTTCCCTGATTTTTACTGATTGGTAATATGGACAATTTCAAATTAACAGTTGATCAGTAAATATTCAACCGCATATCAATCACGGCTATCATATTTACTCTAC
This sequence comes from Sardina pilchardus, assembly GCF_963854185.1. NCBI lineage: Eukaryota > Metazoa > Chordata > Actinopteri > Clupeiformes > Clupeidae > Sardina > Sardina pilchardus. Next base: position 15,267,926 of record NC_085005.1, on the reverse strand, counting down.
TATTCCTACAGGGATGGTGGGAAGAACAAATAGGGGTTGGAGGGTTTGATCTCCACTTAGAGCCCGACCGATATATCGGTTGGCCGATATTAGGCATTTTCAAAACTATCGGTATCGGCATTCATAACGGCCGATTAATAATTTTTAATTAAATAAAGGAAACCCAAATATTGATCCTTCATTTCCATTTCCAGTGTTGTCGTTACGTGGTTGCCCACCAGGGGGCGCATCTTCTTACTGCAAGACACTCATGCTGCAGCTTGACCAGTTAGTTCCCCTTCCTACACAACGACAACGAATTGCAGTTTGCGTGTCATAGTTTTCTGAAGTGGTTTGTGTCTTCATGGAAGGATGATTTTCACGTGAAATGTAATTATCATTTCTTCTGAAAGCCTAAATAAATCCAAGAATGTTTATCGGACATGCTTGATTTTTACCACTGTAGGCTAACGCTAATCTTAGAGCCACTGGTCACAATGTTAAGTCCAAAGGTAAAATATCTTGAACGTTAGCAGTGGTTGAGTGCTGGAGGCTAATTTGAATGTTGTATTTGTAAAACATAAACACGGTTATACCGAGGATATTGATAGCAGCACTATAATTGTCTCTTCCGACTGTCATCCCATTCGTTTTCTGATCATACTGAGGGGAGCTAAATTAGTTAGCCACAAGCAGCGCTAACATTTAGCTAGTAGAATTTAGCTGGTGGAGGTAGTACGATGCCGATGCATCCTTAAAAACACTGGACTGGGACAATTCTGTTTGCTAAAACTATTAAGCTGCTGTTGACTCGTTCACCAACATCACTCAGACTGTCCATAATGGTCCTGTCAGTGCTGCCAATGAGTGTAAACTGTTACGAAGTCACTGTCACGAAGAAAAGCATCTTCTGAGTCTTCTGAGCTAACGTTAACTCCCAAACACTCACATACTTGTGCTAGTCTTCAAGTTTTTGCATGTCAACCATAGACTGTAAAAGATTTCAATAAAGGTGTTTACACCGAGCAAGGAAGTGCATTGTTTACAAATAAAAGGCTAAAGGTAAAGTAAAAGTAATGTTTTGTGCATTGGTGGTTATCAAAGGTATCAAAATACTACTCATTTAATTAAAAAAACAAAATACTGTATAAGAACGTTTCATTAGGAAATCATATAGTTCGTTAGCTCATGTTGATAAAAATGTTATGGGAGAAAGTTTTTGTTGTGTTGGTTGGACTATCGGCCGATATATCGGTTATCTGCTATAGCAACTCTCAAATATCGATATCGGTCTTCAAAATCCCATATTGGGCACTAATCTCCATTGAAGGTAAAGGTAAACAGTAGCCTAGGCTATTTATCATTACAGGGTTAACAGGGTTAGCACTAGGGCTGAGGAAGGGGGTGAACACATTTGTAGCCTACATGTGTCTATTTTTCAATTGCATTGCACTGTTAAGGTTTTATTCTGTGTAAGCCCTTCATAAAAATTTGACCCTGCAACAACTGTGTAATTCACACTACCAGCTTAGTACTTTTGACATAGGAGTTGTTCTTGCACCCCCCCACTCCCCTGCACCACTCAATTTGTGTGCTGATCCATGTAAAAACAGTAACTTAAAACAGCAAAAAGGAAAACAGTGAAGGAAAACAGATTCTTGTCTTATAAAATATAACTGTTGAAGTTCCATTTAGCACATTATTAAACACTTACGCTGAAATCTCAGCAAAGACCATTTTGATTTCATGGTGTCTGTAAACACTATGTGCTATGTGTCTTCCGTCTCGGAGTGAGCTGAAGCTGCTTTGACAGCTGTCCATCAAACTTGCGGCAGCTGTGTCGCTGGAACTCTAAAGGTAGATCTGCTAGAGCTAAGACCATGACTGTCTTTCTCTGTGTTTTGTATTTTGCATGTTGCTTGTTAATGTTCCTTCTGTCTTCTTGAATGAGAATTCCAGTAATTTTTCACATAGATCTCAGTTTCTCGAGGTCACTGTAGTACGAAAAACAACAAACAAAACAAACAAACAAAAAAAATATATATTCGGTGCTACCTAGCTTATGTTGCTGCAGCCAACAGCTAGAGCAACCAGGCAGCCAGAGTGCTATCAGTAACTAAGAGGTGATTACCTGACAAAAGCTGACAAGAAAATGACTAAAACTGCACATGAAATGAAGCAAAATGTAGACTACACAACTATGGGGGGGGGGGGGGGGGATGTTCCTTACTTAAATGTTGTCTAACTCTCTTTGTAACGAGTAGGCTACAATCCGTGTTGTGGATTTCCTCTTTCCATCCATTATCTACGCCACCGTCGTTGCCTCTTTTTTCATTATTTGGTGGTCTCAGAGCATATGGCTACACAAGCAGCAAGACTGACCAGAGAATCCATGTTTACGCTGTTTAATGGTCATGGCATACTTAACTTAACTTAACGACTCGGTCTGTAGGTCTGCTCTGCACTGCCTCTAATCTAATCCGTTCTAATCACACAAGACTGGAAAAAATCGGGAGGTCTATGCCCTGGTTTAATCATTCTCTTCTTTTGTCTGTCTCTCTTTTCTGCCATTTCTGTCTCTCTTCCAAGCACTGACGCTTTCATTGATCAGATGGGAGGAGAGCACGAATAAAGCTGCAGTAAGCTGAGCACCCAGTGTGGAGTGATATTAGTGTGTGTGTGTGTGTGTGTGTGCACGCTGTACTTGTGTGTATTTGAGTATATAGATTCTGTCTTGCGGCGTGTGTATTGTATGTGAACATTGATGGGAGAGAGTATAACTGATTGAGGGTGTGGTTGAAGAGACGAGTCTCCTCTGTCTGTTGTGTGTGTGTGTGTGTGTGTGTGTGTGTGTGTGTGTGTGTGTGTGTGTGTGTGTGTGTGTGTGTGTGTGTGTGTGTGTGTGTGTGTGTGTGTGTGTGTGTGTGTGTGTGTGTGTGAGTGAGTATTTATGGGTACCAGATGAGCCTCTACTGGTCAGCGGCCAACCCCTGCTAATGTTGCAGTCTGTGAACAAAACAAATGAAGGCCCTTTTCTTCCCTGGGAATAATTTATAGGGCCGCGCTAATAGAACCGCTCTGTGTGTGTGTGTGTGTGTGTGTGTGTGTGTGTGTGTGTGTGTGTGTGTGCTAGAACTGTTACCCCGAGACATTTACAATGAGTGGGGAAAATGTGCTGATGGCACTAGGGTCTCACCAGACTCTAAGATGGTAATTTATGTGAACGTGTGTGTAAGGCTGCTGTGTGAGTGTGTGTGTGTGTGTGCGTGCAAGACTGTTTGCTGCTGCTGTATGTGTGTGTCACTCGATTTGTTTTCAATTGTCATCATCTCCAGACCAGTGTGTGTTATGACAGCCACTGACTGTAGCTCTGTGTTGACATGAGGTGGATATGGGTGGCTGGGCAGGCTGTTATTAAAACAGGATGTTCCACTTCAAGTGTGTGTGTGTGAGAGAGAGAGCAAGAGAGAGAGAGTCTGTCTGTGTGTGGATGTGTACAGTGTCTGTGTGTATGTAATAAAGACGATGGACCACAGAGGATATCCTTCTTCACCTGTGTGTGTCTGTGTGACCACAGTCTTTACAACACACAATCGGATGTTGTCCTTCACCTTGACCCGCGGCTCTGCTTCCCAAATGGAGACTTAGATTGGAATCTCAGAAATCATACCCCTTATTAGAAACTCCCTGTGTGGGGGTGTTTGTGTATGGTGCATGATATGGCTTATCTGCTTTAATTTAAAATATCTGTCAGCAGATTGTGTAAGAGCTTTGCTTCCAGTCACAGTCTGAAACATTGCCTCAAATTGCCTTCTGTGAGATGGTAGAGGAGGCATTATGTTTTGCTTCAGTTTAGAAATTAGTTGTTGTAAACCATTTACAATAGTGTGGATAGAACTTAAGCTAAATGAGAGGTCATGGTGTATGAGATTGAGTGTGTTGACGAGTCATGCAGTCAGCCATCTCCCAGACACACACACACACACACACACACACACACACACACACACACACACACTCATGCACACTCTTTCTCTCACTGTCCACCACACATAAATAACCTACAGTTGCCACAGTAACTTCAGGGTCAGAGAGACCAAGTGAGGAAGAGGGAAAAAAAGTGTGAGGTGGACTGAGAGAGAAAGACAATAAGACCCTCAAGAGAGAAACTGAGGAACTGAGAGGAAGTGTGTGTGTGTGTGTGTGTGTGCAACAGAGAGAAAGAGAGCAGGAAAAAGTTAAGGATGGAGGATGGAGCTAGACACACACAAAATACATAATCACAGGCATCGATGGAAGCGAAAAGGAACATTTTAGGGGGGAGAAATATATATATATATATACTATATTCAAAGACACTGACTTTCGTTAAAGGAGCAAAATTATTATATTCGGAAGAGTTTTGAACTGGATCATTCTCTGCATTAGCAACAAAATGCTGTTGACAAACGAAAGTTTGGGAGGAACGTTACAGAAATTTGCCACGCCTCCTTCAACTGCTAGGTAACTTGTCTACCTGCCAAAGCAGCAGCATCGGCTTGCTCGCAGCAACTGGTTTGCTTCTTGAATTCAAGCAGAACCTGCTTCATTACAGATCTGGAACATGTTAAATGCTCAAGTGTAGCATTGGAGTCAGGCGTTTCAGTCCCTAGCCATTTAGTTGTGGACCAACCAGGGGAACATCAGCAGAGGTCAGCATTCAGTGAGACCCATGTGCCATTGGACACTGTTCATTAGATGTTCATTAGATGGTAAAAGTTGCATCTTGAAATTTCATAGTCTGAAAGCCCATTTCATACTCTTTCTGGAGATGTGTTCAATTCATTGGTATAGCTTGTCATACCTCTGTAATGGGGAGATACAATATCATCCAAATTGATTATTTTTCAGTTTTGTGTTACAATATTTCCAACAAAAAAGCTATATAGACACCTCTTAATTACTTTTTCAAAGACAGCTTACAGTAATTTCCTGCATATAAACCGCATTGTGTATAAGCCGCTGGACAGTGTGTTATGCAAGTTAAAATAAACAAAACCATATTAACACCATATTAACTGCCCCCTGTATTAGCCTCATAGCGGAAGAAATTTTGCAAAATCAATGTATAAGCCGCGGCTAATAGTCGGGAAATTACGGTAAACACTTCTGTAGAGAGACATAACCATTTGCCAAACATTTTGTTTATACATTTTGTAATGGTGCACCCAATGTGGGGGTTTGAAAAAAATCTGCAATTTTTCTTCTGATTTCACAAGATTGAAACACAGTCAGTATCAACACATACGGCCTACGAATGAATATGTGGCATCTATAGGTAGCAATCATTATTCACAGAAAATTTGAAGTCTTTAGCTTGAAAACCTTTTGAGATAATGACATCTGAACTTTGCTGCAGATTTAGATGAGGGCGCCAATGTGCCAAAAATCAGAAGGGGGGTACCATGTTCAAATATTGTTTATCTCTGGATGTATTAGGTATACCAATCTAATATTTTGGCTAAGTTAGTTTAAATGGTTACTCTTTAGGTGGTACAATTTTGAAGGAAATCTGAGATGGTCAAGCAGAAGGCATTTGTTGAATTGAGGTGGAATGACCCAGATACAAATCCTGACACACACACACACACACACACACACACACACACAGGCACTTTTGATTTGTGACTGTCCAATTAGAAAACATTTTTATAGTTACAAATAATTTCTACAGTTTCAAAACCTGACTTTACGAGTCAATTTTCATTCCATACGTGTAATTCATCTAAAAGTGACAAAAAGGGTCGCACTCCTATACCTGTGATCACGACATACAATATGATACATTACATTACAAGTGTATTTGTTCAACACAGTTATTCCAAAATTTACAAGTATGAGTGCTATATTAAATGTTTTCCAAAGGGGTGTAAAACCTGTGAAACTAATGAGAAAGTATTACATTTGCCAGAGATGGATTTTGCTGTGCTGATGAAGGTGAAGATGAACATCAAGAGGATGCCAGTTACATTGCAGTTTTTCTTGATTGAGAATAAGCGGGTCATGGAGAGCAAAAGAGAGAGAGAGTGAGAGTAGCTGAAAGTAAAAAAGGAGGGATATGGAGTGAAAAAAAAAACACATGAGAGAGAGAGAGAGAGAGAGGAGAGCGAGATCCAGAAAGGAGAAGAGGGAGAAGTGAAAAGTAGAAGGGAGGTCCAGCTAATTGTTCCCCGGGGGACGACACCTAAACTGCCCTGTAGTGATCACTCACCGCCTGCCACTGCCTGGGCTGGCCTTTACAACCAACCCCTGCCGTGTGGGTGCAGTGGCATGCTCCATGCTCCAAGGGCACTGTGTTAATGAGAAATGGGCTCTCTGGGCGAACCATTCATCAGGCTGGGGGTGTGGACAGCTTTGTAATAGCAGACAAGTTGGGCCACTGGCAGCCTTAAACTGGCAGCTGGAGGTTTCCTGTCACTGCAGGAGGTGAGGAACCCAGCAGGGAGAGGGCGAGAGAAGTTGGAGAAGAGACCAAAGTTGTTTTTTGTGAGTTTGGCTCAGTGTGTGTTAGAGAGAGAGAGAGCCGAGACTGAGTGTGTGTGTGTGTGTGTGTGTGTAGAGTCCGTATTTGTGTCAGGGTAAAATATGAATCTATGTGGGAAAGGCTGGAAATAGTCAGAAATATAACCCATTTAGTTTAATAGTGTTTATAAAAAGGATCAGACAAATGCAGAACAGGGGCCTCGTTACAGAAAAATATCCTAACTGCTTGTCCTATCTTAACTTAAGTTTCAAAGATAGGACACATTCATGTCTTCATATTACAGAGGCAGTTCCTAAACTTATGGCTGTGTCTTGTCTTAGGCCTCCTATGTTAGCTTAAAGGGCCGTTCACACCAAGAACGATAACGATAACGATAACTATAAATAAATATCGCTCTCGTTAATATGAATGACAACGTTCACACATAAACTATAACGATAACGACATGAAGAACGATATTGTTGTTGATCACTTTCAGAGCGATTTTGAGAACGATAAAAAGCTAACAGCCAATCAGAACCCATAATATTCTAGCCATCACATTCATTAACATGAGGAGAGACTTTTCTTATCGTTGGCCAGTGTGGACGCTTTTATCGTTATGGTTATAGTTATCGTTATCGTTATCGTTCTTGGTGTGAACGGCCCTTAACTCAGGGGTTTCCAACTCCCGGCCCATTTCCGGCCCAGTTCTGGCCTGCGTCTTGATGTCTAAATAGTAATGTAATTCGGCCCTTGAGGGTGGGCCTATTTAGCCTGGTCCTACCATACTCTCGTACATTAATAATCTACAGAAAGTCTGGCCACTTTCCATTGCCAAGCGTGAACTTCCTTGAATGTGGATACTGTGTTGATGTTTAGAACTATTGGATCTTCCCAGAGCCACTCAAATGCCCTCCTAAACTGAGATTAGGATTTCAGAGTTAGGAAGTTTCAGTAATGAGGCCTGAGAAGCATAACAGTGCCAGTGTGTGTGTGTGTGTGTGTGTGTGTGTGTGTGTGTGTGTGTGTGTGTGTGTGTGTGTGTGTGTGTGTGTGGAATGGGCAAATGTTTGCATGTGTGAGCATCACAATATGCATATTTCTCTCAGTGTGTGTGTTTACAGGGAATTATTTCAAGTCATTAGTAAGCATCCGAGTCACCACTAAATCAGACCATTTTAATATGCAAAACTTTGGCCCTACAGCTGTTATCTTCTTTCACAGCAGTGGTGTGTGTGTGTGTGTGTGTGTGTGTGTGTGTGTGTGTGTGTGTGTGTGTGTGTGTGTGTTTGCGCATGCAAGTGTGTGTGTGTGCACAAAGTGTATTTTAGTATTATTATCATCACTATTTAGTTATATTGAACTTTTTAAGTTAATCAGAGTGTTAATCAGTAATCCATGATATCCTGTTTCATTATGGTATACAGTATAAGAAGAATAGTCACACTATACAGTAATTGTATTAACCGCATTGTGTATCAGTGTTTTATGCAAGTTGAAAGAAACAAAACCATATACATATTACAGTAACTGCCCCCGTCTATTAGCCTCGTAGCTGAAGAAATTTTGCAGAATCAATATAGTGTATAAACTGCGGCTAATAATTGGGAAATTACAGTAGTCATTCTTCAACATTATTATATTACATGGGAAAGGCAAGACAAAACACAATTGAAGGATAGAGTTTATTTACCTTGGGAAGTCAGGACATGAGTTTGCAGTTGAACAATAATTTAGAAATGAAGATGGAACTGTTTCGAACTTGTCTGGAAAAGGATCCTTGTCTATCTTGCCCGTATGATCAGTGATGAGGATGGACAACAAACTGTTGTACAGATACTCCATACTAATAGATACTATTGTTGCTACTATTACTCCTTTGCCTGGAAAAGTCAGATGTCTGGTTGTCAAAGAACAGAGCCTTTTACCAACAATCATGAATTGTGGGTTTAGCGTACATATAGCAAAAATGACTATACTGAAAAGAACTCCATGCCAAAGTATGTTCTAAGATGGTTTTCAGGCCGGAGGCCTCATTAGTGTGTATGGTATCATGAACTCCTTAAAATAGCTGGCCATTTTAAATAAAAAAAAATATGTTACAGAAGACTTGAGAGCTGCCAATAATGGCAGCGTGTGAGTTTTCTTTTTGAGGATTTTTTTTCTCAAAATAAATTTGCTTCCCTTCAAGGTTGGATTGTTCCTTGTTGTTTTCATTGTGAAACTAAGATAAAACGGAGAAAATAATCCCCCCCCCCCTTTTTTTAAAACTCGATCTCTATCATGGGTGCCAATAAATATGAAGTGATCTATATACCCCTCTGAACTTTAGAGTGAAATTAGTTGATTTGATGGCTTCATGCGGTGCTCATACAGGCTTTTTAAGAGCTTTGTTGGAATCTTGGACTATGCCTCTGAAGCTGTGTGTGTGAGTGAGTGAGTGTGTGTGTGTGTGTATTGGCCTGTGCGATTGAAGCTGTCTCTGAAGGACAAAACAGTTGGAGGATTTGATTCACAGTTCCAACACCAACAAAAGTCCTTCAAGTCCTCCCTGTGACCTGAATAAGACGCACAAAACACACTTGACAGCACGCAAATGCACAGTGTGTCCACTGTGTCAAGGCAATACACACATTCAGGGTAGAAACAGGCGTGCACACATACACACACCCCTGGTGGTGGTGCTGGCTGCCCCTCTTGCCTCTAATCTACTGCAAAGCCATGGCCTCCATTGCCAGGATCATTGGGCACAGATCTACATGGCTCTTCCAAAAGGGGGGAGACATCAAGTGTGTGTGTGTGTGTGTGTGTGTCTTTGTGTGTTAATCTAGTGTGTGCAGGTGCCAAATGGGCCTCAGAAGAGATGGGCAGCCATGGCTTTTCTCTGGAGCCTTAGCCTGCCAGCCAAGCGTGCGTGTGTGTGTGTGTGTGTACCTGTGAGTGTGAATGTGTCTTTGTGTGTCTGTGTGTTTATGTCCTTTCTGGGCCAACTGGGCCACTGTGACCTACTTCCCCCACCAAACCCCCATTTGTTGCCTCTCTCTGCCCCTTTTTTTACACAGCGCCTTTGTCTCCATCACACACACACACACACACACACACACACACACACACACACACACACACACACACACACACACACACACACACACACACACACACTGAGAATCTGTGCAATATCAGATATGTATTACATTTGATTCTGTAGGCCTCTCTTAATTGTGTGTGTGTTGGTGTTGGTGTATCACAGATAATCCACCATTTCTGACTTCAGGGAGGCCACTTTATTCCTTTCAGTCTTTCATTTGCAAACATGGTGATCTGGTTCGTTAAAATGTACCAAACCCAGTAAATCGAGCATAGAATGTAAACGATATAGAGCGAGGAAAGGTCAGTGTGTAACCTCCCTCTATGCAGAGACCGAACTCATGGTTAATTACTGCTCTTTTTCTTCCTAATCTTTTGCCAGGGGCCAGCTGTACCGTACTATGTGAGTGTCTGTGTGTGTATGTGTGTCTGGGTGTGCATACATAAATGCATGGTGTGTGTGTGTGTGTGTGTGTGTGTGTGTGTGTGTGTGTGTGTGTGTTAGCCAATCCATACACAGCCATGTGTGTCATTGTGCGTGTCTGTGAGTGTATCCATACATGCTTGTGTGTGTTCATATACTGTATAGACCTACAGTGTCTTCATTTGGGTGGTGGCCGTATGAGGCCCTGGTTAACATAAGATGGCCGTGTGTGTGTGTGAGTGTGCGTGCATGTGTGATAGATATATAACATGTGCGCATAGATATGTAGATGTATGTATAGATATGTTTGTGTGCGGGTATGTGTGCATGTGTTTGTGAGTGGATGCCTGTGAGTGTGTGTGTGTCTTCATTAATGTGATGGCCCTGTTAATGGAGGATGGTGGTACAGAACAGAGCATGGCGCGGTCGCAGTGTGTGTGTGTGTGTGTGTGTGTGTGTGTGTGTGTGTGTGTGTGTGTGTGTGTGTGTGGCTGGGCTGCACTGGCCGTCATCTGTTCCGTGCCAATTAATTTATTGCCGTGGGTAACGGCTGACATCTAATCCAATGGCTGTCAAACACACACTACCCACAGAGGGAGGATATAGGGCAGGCGATGGAGGGCTGAACACACAGACACACACAGACAGACAGACAGACACACACACACACACACACACACACACACACACACACACACACACACACACACACACACACACACACACACCCTACAGGGAGGAATGAAGGCAAGAGAGAGGATTGAACTACACACACACACACACACACACACATAGGTGTATGTCATTAACACACAGACACACACATACACACACTCAGGGATGACAGAAAAAAAGTGTTTGTGTATATTCACACACACACACACACACACACACACACACACACACACACACACACACACACACACACACATACATAGACATATGCAAACATACCCTGGAATGACATGTAAAGCCACACACACACATACACATATGCATAACGAGCTTAGAATGACTTAAATATGAGTACACCATAGGCACACACACACATGAGAACTGCTTAGGAGTGACTGACACACTGACAAGTTTGTTATGTTCAATATGTATGCAATGCAAAGCTAAATAAACTGTGATTTTAACTAAGTAATAAGCACGCAGTAACAAGTGTATAATCCATTCTCCATTTATCTTTTCTTCTTCTCTACTTCTTCTACACACAACTTGTAACATAACAGTACACTCATGTACACAGCATGTATGAGCGCCACCTAGAGGCACGCGGAACATTAACAACACAACATTCCCCCCTTACTTAAGAATAGGACTTGCATTACAATAGGGGAACCTAAAAGCATGTTACCAATAGCAGTTATCAAACATTATGCATACCTTTAACCTTCTGTATGCATATACTCAAGTAACATTTTAAGAAACACAGTAATTATAACATTGATAACAGTAATTGGAAATCTGTCATGGAATTAAATCATTTCTTAAAGAGACTGGTAGAATTTAAACAGGAAGAGACCATTCAATCTCACAACACTACGAATAGTATTAGAACAACAGCAAAAGATGATTATTAATCAAACTATCAGTATGTAAATGTAACATCAATACCCTTGGAAACTTTTAACAGGTTAGGATTGGTGTGTGTATGCATGTATGCTTAAGTAACAAAATCCTCAAGCCAACTAGGAGGCTGTCTGATGCGGGCAGGGTTGGTATGAGAGTGTACAGCATCCGGGAGGTCAGGCTCAGAGGCCGTGCTCAGAGTATCTGGTATAAGTGACGCTGGGGCATAATATCTAGCAAGACGTGATGCATGCCATTTCTTTCCATCTGCCAGGAGGTAAGTGCTTGGACCAACTTGCTTTCTTATGGCCATTGGTTTGGTGTAGCGTGGATGTGCCTTTGGAACATGGAAAGGCTGTCGGACACGCACTCTGTCCCCTTCTTTGAAAACAGTAGCGCGTGCTCCGCGGCGGAAGTCAGTGTAAGCCTTCATCTGGGCTTGCTGGGAGGACACTCTCTGGCGAAGCACATCAGTATCAATGCTTGTCGATGGTGGGGGAAGAACGTGAAGGCGTGTACGCATTTTTCTACCATGCAGCAACTCAAAGGGTGACAGTCCAGTGGTAGCATGTGCAGTGGCACGGTACACTTGCAAGGAATCTGTCACTGTAGCCTTCCAAGGCTTCTTTTGCAGGATAGCAGACTGTATGGACGATCGCAGGACACGGTGGAAGCGTTCAATCGCTCCATTTGCCGCAGGATGGTAGACAGCAGTGCGTATGTGTGTAATGTCACGGTCTTTCAAGAATGCTGCAAACTCTGTTGACAAGAATTGGGGCCCATTGTCTGATACAATGGTCCTGGGGTTACCCAACCTGCTGAATACTGAAGTGAGAAAAGTAATGATATTGGCTGTGGTAGCAGAACATGTGAAAGCAACTTCGGGCCACTTAGAGTGGTAGTCAATCAGTGTGAGTGCAAAACGGCAGTCAGGAGAGGCATTCTCGAATGGACCCACAACATCTACTCCTAGCTTCTCCCAAGGCTCTGCAGGAAACTGTACTGGTTGCAGAGGTGCAGCAGTGGGAGCAGCAGACTTATCCATGGACTGGCATATGTAGCAGTTCTTAATCTGTGTGTTCACAAGGTCATCCATACCTGGCCACCAGTAGATGTCACGGAGGCGCTGTTTAGTCCTCAGGATGCCCTGATGTCCTTCGTGAGCCAGGTCAACGAGGGTGTGACGCAGGGTGACAGGAGGGATGAGCCGTAGGCCTCGGAACATGAGGTCACTTTGGGCTGACAGTTCATCGCGAAGCTTGTAGTAGGGACGTGTGACTGGACTCACAGCAGCTGGAGAGGGAGGCCAATTCTCAGCAATCTGTGCACGCAATGCACAGAGCTCTGGACAGGAAGCAGATGCAGCAGCAAACTCATCGGGGGAGACAGCAGACAGGAGATTAACGGACAGCATGGCCACAAACTCAGGCTCAACTTCTGGTTCGCCAGCAGCAGCAGGCAGAGGTAGGCGGGAGAGACAGTCAGCAGTAGTGTTATGTTTTCCAGGTAAGTATGCAACATCATATGAAAAGCACAGCAAGCGCGCTGCCCAGCGTGCAATACGCATACCAGCACGGTCAGCTCCTTTGGTGGTCAGGAGGGTAGTCAAAGCCTGGTGGTCGGTACGTAAAGTGAATCTCCGGCCCCACAAGTACGTTCGCCATTTCTCCACAGCCCACACACATCCCAGGGCCTCTTTCTCTACTGTTGAGTATTTGCGTTCAGCAGGAGTCAAAGTTCTGGAGGCAAAAGCAACTGTGCGCTCAGTGTGATCGGGCTGGATCTGGGCGAGAACCGCGCCAAGGCCATAGGCAGAGGCGTCAGTGGACACAACTGTAGGGAGCTCAGGGTTGAACAAAGCTAGGGCTGGACTCTGTACTAGGAGCTGTTTCACAGTATCAAAACTGCGCTGTGCCTCTTCTGACCAGCTGAACTCAATGTCTTGGCGGATGCAGCTACGTAGAGGCTCGACAACAGTAGCGAAGCTGGGGATGAACTTATTGTACCACGATAACAGTCCAAGAAATGACCGGAGCTGGCCTGCATCAGTAGGAGATGGAGCATGTAGTACAGCAGTGATGTGGTCCTCATCTGGCTGAATGCCATCTGCAGTCACTGTATGGCCCAGGAAACGCAGACTGGATCTGTTGAAGTTGCACTTTGATGTATTCAGTTGTAGCCCTGCATCTCTCAAGCGATGCAGCACAGCTTTCAGTGTATCGTCATGACTGGCTTGTGTGTGACCCCATAAAATCACATCATCTAAGTAGTTGGCAACATTAGGCAGGCCTTTTAGAATGGTGGCTAGCATTTTCTGGAAGGCTGATGGTGCAGAGGCTAGACCGTACGGAACACGGCAGAATCTAAACAGTCCTTCGTGTGTAATGAAGGCAGTCAGGTCACGGCTTTCCTCATGTAAGGGTAACTGATAGTAAGCACTCTCTAGGTCAACGGTGGAGAACACTGTGGCCCCGTGCAGTAGGTCCAGCATCTCATCGATGTGTGGAAGAGGGAAGGAGTCAACAACCACAGCCTTGTTGGGCTCACGCAGATCCACACACATTCTAATTTTTCCTGACTTCTTCTGCACAACGACAATAGGGGAGACCCAGGGTGAAGCATCTATCTTCTCTATCACACCAGCCTGGTGGAGACTCTGGATCTCAGCACTCACAGCGTTCCGCACAGACAGGGGCAAACGGCGTAATTTCTGACGTACAGGCATGACAGTCTGAGACACTTTCACCTTGTGTATAAAGTTCTTAGCGCAGCCAAGAGTGGTCGTGGGCAGAGGAGCAGTAGTCATGACAGGAGCAGAGATCGATGCAGCAGTAGGTAGTACAGCAGAACCCTTAAAGCACAAGTTCAGGCCATTAATCAAATCCATTCCAAGGAGGGCAGTACCAGAGTCGACTATGAAAAGAGAAGTCTGACACTGAGCATCATTCCGGGACACAGTAACAGGTAGGCAGCCAATCACTGGAATTGGAGCTCGGGAGTAGGTCACTAATTTAACTGTAGGGGACAGCAAACGTTCATGTCTGAAGTGCTTGTTATACAGGTGTGTCGGTATGATTGACACAGAGGAGCCAGAATCCACTGTCAGCTCAACAGGGACTGGAGTAGTAGTTGCTGTAGCAATATTGACAGTGCATTGAATTTTATCAGAAGCAGTGTGGTCATGCAAGTACAGGATCTGGACTTCAGGCATGTCAATTTCGTGCACAGAACGTGTTGGAGCAGAACGGCAGACTCTGGCAAAATGTCCTATTTTATTACAGTTCCTACACTTAACCGTGGAAGCAGGACAGGATGCATCGTTGGCTAAATGTCGGTCTGAACCGCAGCGGTAGCAGACTCGGCCGGAGGCAGAACGAGGAGCAGCAGCAGACGGTAGTTTTGCAGAGGAGCGAGGTTCACGACGATAGGAAGCTGTTGCAGCAGACACGGCTTGCACAGGTGCACAGGAGGAGTTATCACTGGCCATACGCTTTGCTTGTTCACTAACAGTTTCTATCTGTGTAGCGAGGTTAATGGCTTTCTGTAATGTCAAGTCTGATTCTAGAAGTAGTTTTTCACGTATACGAGGGCTACTGATGTGTTCCACCAATTGGTCACGCAACATTTCATTCAAGTTCACTCCAAACTCGCACGTTGTCGCTAGGTCTCGCAGAGCAGCAACATACTGTAGCACTGATTCACTTGGCGCCTGTACACGCTTTCTGAAGGCATGGCGTTCGGCCACTACATTCCTACGCGGTGTAAAGTATGTTTCTAGCGCTTCAACAGCAGCATCAAAAGTAGTACCTGTGTCTGGAAAGGTATAGAATAGTCTCTGTCCTTCAGTCCCTAGACAGTGAAGCAGAAGTGCACGCTTACGAGCATTTGACCATCCATTACCGGTTGCGACCACTAGCATGTAGTTATCGAACATCCTCCTCCACGTTTTGAAAGGCATCGCAGGTTCTCCAGGAGATTGCAAAAACGGTGTTGAAAAAGGTGCAAACGCAGCCATCCTCGTAGTGGGTTGAAAACTCGTCGCCAATTGTTATGTTCAATATGTATGCAATGCAAAGCTAAATAAACTGTGATTTTAACTAAGTAATAAGCACGCAGTAACAAGTGTATAATCCATTCTCCATTTATCTTTTCTTCTTCTCTACTTCTTCTACACACAACTTGTAACATAACAGTACACTCATGTACACAGCATGTATGAGCGCCACCTAGAGGCACGCGGAACATTAACAACACAACAAAGTTCAAAGACTATATTCAAATATAAGTACATATGGCCACGGGCAAACACATTTGCAGATGTACCATACTCATACAAATACACGTTTGCAAACATCCCCAAGACACAAACACACACTGTACACAAATGAATTATAATATTGCATTATAAGAAAAGTAGCCTATAGCGCTTTTGGCTATGTGTTGGAGAGAATGTACCCGACTCTGCTGTTGGTTCCTGTGACAAATACATGGACCCACACACAGATCACTCATCTGCATGCATATTTGACATAAGGAACAGCGTTGCATTTATCTTGAGCCCTACACGCATACTTGTCCTTTAGTACTTACTGGAAGCATATCATTGGTCTAAATATAAGTGTGTTCCTCTAAAAACATAGATTTGCACATTCTTGCATGCATTGAGTTACATGCATGCATTGAGTCTTGAGTTACATAAACAAAAAGAGAGACAATGGCCGCGTTTCCCAAATGCGATCTGTCTTAAGGACTTAAGAAGGCTCCAAAGAAGGAATCGCTAAGAAGGAGCGCTAATACGGATATTTCCCAGACGCGTTCTTAACTGCCTTCTTAGGAGAACCTTAAGATCAAGCCAAAGAAGCTTCTTAAGAAGAGCTGTCAACCGCGCTAGTGCTGAAACTGAATCAATCGATGCCAAGCTGATCGATCACCCACCCCTTTACCAGCGCATAAGTCTCACACAGCGCTCCGTGTTCCCCTACAGGTGCAATTAGGCTACGCATGTATCGTGCGTGTGTGCGTGCTTGCGTGTGTGTGCAGGCCCGGGTGGCTAATCGGGAGATTCAGGAGGTTTCCCAGTGGGCCGTTAACCTTTTAATATCGTGAGCGTAAATAGCCGTAAATACAGTATATATATTGTTTCTGAAGATAATTTGCTTGCTAACCGGGCGGTCCGCAATAACTTCCTGCACCTCCTGTACGCCTGGAGAGGGAGAAGCTGGTGCAGGTGCTGCGGGGGATAGAGATTCAACTCCAAAGACAAACTGCCCTGCAGGAAGAGATGGTCCGGATAAAGCAGGAGAGGTTAGAGCTGCTGCACCTCCGGGTGCGAGGGCAAAATTGCAGCGGGTTGCTCTCTGGACATGCGGAGACACCAGAGTGATCAGACGGGGCAGCCCGTACTTTGCCTGGACAGCCCGGTCTGACAGCACGTCCAGTGGGGAGAAGTGCTGACGCACGTATGCATTAATGTAAACCGTTGCAGCCATGGTTTCTTACACCCGTGGACTTTGGCAACGCCTTTATAAAGTAGCAGGTGAAGCCTCTCTGGATCAGGTTCAGCTGAGTTCAATTCTGTTTTCTCGATATCTGTGAAATGCCACAGGGTTGTTGATGTTTTCTATATATGCAGATGTGTGGGAAAACTTAAACATGTAGGCTAATTCAATAATGTTTTTTTCTTCTTCTCTACTATTAGCCTATGTTTCTTGCGCCAGTGGTCCACAGCTATGAGCGCATTTCAACATTGAACATTGTTTTATTGTTTAAAAAAGTGGAGGATATACATTTCCCTGATGCAGCTTGATTGCTAAAGCCTACAAATCTAGATGCCCCTAGCGGCAGGCTATGATCACTGAGCATTTGATTGCTAAGAGGGCTGTTAAGAGTGGGTCAGCTCGATCTTACGTTTCCTTCTTAAAGAGACCCTATGCAACTTTTTCATAATCGCTTAGAAATCGTTGTTTTGCTTGACTGACCAGTTTTATCGAAAACAGTCACATTTCCTCCCGCCCCTAGTGTCCCTATCCGCTATTACAACCTTGCAACTTTCTGATGAACGATCGTCTGCTGTTTACATCTGGAAGTCAGAGACGCGTAAGGAACAAGAAGAACCACGCTTGCAATTTATATTTAAATATAGCCTATATATGTATAAATATACACGCTAAAGTAGCCTATATATGTATAAATATACACGCTAAAGCTGCCGGGGAAGTTCTGCAGAGAAATACGCAAGCATAAAACGAGCGAAAACGAACCGAAACCGAAACCAGAGATGAAATCGCCAATCCTGCATTGTTCCTCTTTAATGAAATATCTTCTTAAGCTAAGAGCGACTCTGGGAAACACGTTCTTCTTTCACAGCGTTCTTAAGAGCGCTACAAAGAAGATCTTAGCGTTAAGAGCTTCTTAACGAATTTGGGGAAATGCGGCCGATGTGTGTGATGGAAGAGAGTGAAAGATAGACAGAGGAAAAAACGATGGAGAAAGAAAGAGAGAGGACAGGAAGTGGAGGTAGCATCGTGTAAGTCACCTTATCTCCTCCACAAGCCACACAAGAGGGGAACGCTGCTGATGGTGAAAAAACAAATCAGAAATCCCCCGCTATCTCTCTCCCCCACCTCATCACCTTATCTCTCCAGGAACATCAGGCCCCGTGCCCACCCCCCTCTCCTCTGCACCCGTTTTCTCTTCTTCTTCTCTTTTCTCTCCCCCACCCTCCTTTTCCATCCTTTACTCTTTTCCTCTCCCGTCCACTCCTCTCCTCCTCTCCCCTCCACCCCCCACACACTCCTCTCTTCCTCTCCCCTATATTCCACTCCTTTCTTCCTCTCTCCTCCACACACTCCTCTCCCCCTCTCTTCCCCCCCACCCACACGCCACTCATCATCCTCCCCACACACACACACACACACATACTCCTCTCCTTCTCTCACACCCCCTTTACTGTCCTGCCCTCCTCTCCCTTCCTCCTTTCCTATGTTCAACTGCAAAATAAGAGACACAAAAAGAAAGAAATGTGTTTTCTGATCAATTCTGCTATCTCTCTCTCTCTCTCTCTCTCTCTGGCAGACATACAAGTGCAATATTCTCACTCTCAGTTTCTTTCACATGTGCTCATACACACACATGCACACACAGAGCGATGCACAGACATGCACACACTTCAACTCATTTGAAATCCCATTTGCATTTCAAAGATGGAAGCAGAGAGAGCCTCGAGAGGTTGTCTTGTGCCTGGCATGTATGTGGAGTGATCACCAGGTAGGGCCTGTGACAGTGTGTGTGTGTGTGTGTGTGTGTGTGTCTGTGTGTGTGTGTGTGTGTGTGTGTGTGTGTGTGTGTGTGTGTGTGTGTGTGTGTGTGTGTGTGTGTGTGTGTGTGTGTGTGAGAGAGAGTATGTTTGCTCTTGTGTTTGTGTGTGCAGACATACATGTGTGTGTGCACAGTGGAATGTGTCACAGGAATGTGAACAGTGTTGATGTATGTGCGTATATGTATGTATGTGTGTGCACACACGTTTTCTTTTTCATGTTTGTGTCTTGGCAGACTTCATGTGCAGGGGTGTGTGTGTGTGTGTGTGTTTTTGATGTAGAGACGTGCCTCTGTCTGCCCATCAGCATCTGTGACTATGTCTGCTTCCTCCTCTCAATGTCGCCACTCATTTCTGTAGACACCATCGAGTGTGCCTGTGTGTGTGTGTGTGTGTGTGTGTGTGTGTGTCCTTTGTCTTAAGGATACACTGCACACATTTGTGTGTTTTATGTTTATGAATGATTGTGTGTGTGGGTATGTTTGTGTGAAGTGTGCATGTGTGTGTTTTGTGTACATGTTTGTTGTCTTTGGGAGAATATGTGTGTGTGTGCCTGTGTGTGTGTGTGTGTGTGTGTGTGTGTGTGTGTGAGAGAAGGTGTGGGCTGAGCTTGAAAGACATACAGTGAAAGCCCCTCTGACAGAGTACATGTTTGCCCACAGGGGAAATCACACAGGGAGAATAACTCACAACAAACACTGAGACAAGTAAGCAAATATGAGCAGAGAGACAGCGAGAAGGAGATAGAGAGAGAGAGAGAGAGAAAAAGACAAAGAGAGAGACAGAGAAAAAAAGACAAAGAGAGAGAGAGAGACAGCTGAGGTGCTGCTCTCCTCTGGGTATGTATGAGGCTGGGACAACACAGGTGATTTATTTGTGTGTGTGTGTGTGTGTGTGTGTGTGTGTGTGTATGTGTGTGTGTGTGTGTGTGTGTGTGTGTGTGTGTGTGCGCGTTTGTAAGCATTCATGCTTTTCATGTTGGCTTACTGTATATTCAAAAGGAATGCCTTCCAGAGGACATGCTTTGGAATTTACTGCCAACAATTTCCCCCTGCGCTATCTGTGTTCAGAATATAGTCATTTAGTGCCTCCAGCAACAGCAGTGTATTAAAGCACATATCACTGCCTCCCACTCGCTGATGTCGAGCAACATTGCGCCGCGATGCGACACACAATAAGAGGCAACAACAACACATTAGATTTATTTAGCGTTTTATCTAGATACCCCAGACGCTTTACAATGGGGGGGGGGGGGGGGGGGCACACTGATGTGTAGCTTTCAATTGCATGATGCATGGCAAGCACAGTGCAATAGGAAATAGACATAGTATTCACCCCTTGCCAATGATGTCATAAAAGTTCGCGCCACAGCGAAATAGCTAACTGGACGGCAAGAAGACGAGTCGAATCAATGGGTTCTGATGGGACTAGCTCAGATATTATACTGACATTTTACCTTCATAATGCCCTTCCACCACTGCTATCATATTGTTTGTAATGAATCAACATCCGATTACTTGATACAGATATATTTTGCATTGTTTTCTTGAGTTTTTCGGGAGTATTTCAACCACGATTGCACTGTCACTTGGCCCGTCTACTTAGCTCAGCAAGGGTTGTTATAGCAACCATAAACTCTGACTGGGACGGCACGTTCAACGAGTTCAGTGCTAGGATAAACGTTAGCTAGGTTAGCTAATAATAGTGTTCAATGACCGTTAACGTTATTTCATATACTGATATGTTATGTTTTGACTATGTTACATCTGTTAAGAGCATTACAAATAAAGTGGCCAAATCGGTTTGAAATATTTTAGCCCAGAAATACTTAATATGGGTGTTAATATACAGTGGGCTAATATTAACAGTAGACTACGATCTAGCTGCCCTATGTCAGTGCTGTTATCAATAGTTTAATAACTAGGCCTATGTAAATTTGCGATCACAACCCATTTCACCTTACAACACATCTGGCATGTTTATATGACTACCAGACGCTGACCAAAGTAATACATTGAACTACAAAAGATGTTAAAGTGAAGGTGTTCACTTCTTCATAATGTAATTTGCCGTACATCTCCTATCTTTCCGCCGTCCGTCATGGTGCCGTCCGGCGCTGTCACGTCACTTTGTGACGTTTCAGCAAGGGGTGAATACTCTGTCTGCAGATGCATTATATGACGACGCACTTGTTTCATGTTTATGGCTCTAACAGGAACGACACCGTAAGACACTAATTATAGCGTATTAAATGGATAAATGGATAGACTGCACTTATATGTGGTTCACCACTGGGCCTGGTGGAGGTGTGCGCTGCAGGTGGAAGCTGAGTGATTAGGATGGAGGCGAGTTTGGGTGTGTGTGGTGGAGGCTGAAGTACAGTGTGTGTGTGTGTGTGTGTGTGTGTGTGTGTGTGTGTGTGTGTGTGTGTGTGTGTGTGTGTGTGTGTGTGTGTGTGTGTTTGTGCACATACTAGTGGAGCCGAAGTATGTGAGTGTGTGTATGTGTGTGCACCTACAAGCTGAAGTATGTGTGTGTGTGTGTCCACATACTGGTGGAGGCTGAAGTGTGTGTGTGTGTGTGTGCACATACTGGTGGAGGCTGAAGTGTGTGTGTGTGTGTGTGTGTGTGTGTGTGTGTGTGTGTGTGTGTGTGTGCACATACGAGCTGAAGTGTGTGTGTGTGTGTGTGTGTGTGTGCACATACTGGTGGAGGCTGAAGTTTGTGTGTGTGTGTGTGCACACGCACATACTGGTGGAGGCTGAAGTGTGTGTGTGTGTGTGTGTGTGTGTGTGTGTGTGTGTGTGCACATACTGGTGGAGGCTGGCCATTAGGACGGAGGTGAGGAGGGGGCAAGCGTGCGGATGCGCAGCTGAACCCCAGAGTAGGGTGCTAATGAGAGTTCTAATGTGTGTAAACAAAGGCACTAATGATGGCCGCCGTGATGCTGCGCTCAATAAGCAGACTGTCCCTGGAGACGCGAGTTATTTGCTCTCCGCTGTGGTGTCATGACCTTTCTGTCCATCTCTTTCTCTGTCTCTCTCTCCATCTCTCTCTCTCTCTTTCCCTCTCCCTTCCTCTCTATCCTTTCCGTCCCTCTTTTCCCCATCATCCCTTGTCTCTCTCACCATGCTGTCTCTCTCCACATTCTCTCTCTCTCTCTCCACATCCTCTCTCTCTTTCTTTCCACATCCTCTCTCTCTCTTTTTCTCTCTTGAATCTCCTCAAATTCAAATTCCAGCAGCTTTGTTGGCCTGATGAAAAGGCTCTTGTGTTGTCAAAGGCAGTCATTACGCACAGGGCATGTCATCAAAACATATAGGCTACCAAATAGATATCCAACTCAATTCAATTCAGAGGTGCTTTGTCGGCATGACAAAAAGGGCATTTGCATGCCAAAGCAATTATTCAAAACAGTGCTTCGGCATTTATGTGTAACATACATGCATGTAAAATAATATATTTCCTATCTTATGCTGTATGTTCTGACCACTCTCTGTCTAATCTACCCAGTTGTCATTTCTCTCTCTTCTATGTAAGACACTGGTTTATCAAAGGAGGATTAAACCTCACCGCCCCCCCCCCTCTCTGCCCCTGTCCTCACCTTCCACCTCCTCTCTCATTCTATTGCTCACCTCCTCACTCTATCATTCACCTCCTCTCTTATCATTCTTTTCTCTCACTCTATTGTTCACCTCCTCTCTATCGTTCTCCTCTCTCTATCATTCACCTCCTCTCTATGGTTCTCCACTCTCACTCTATCATTCACCTCCTCTCTATTGTTCTCCACTCTCACTCTGTCATTCACCTCCTCACTCTATTGTTCTCCTAATCTCTCTCACTCTATCATTCACCTCCCTTATCTCTCTCTCTCTCTCTCTCTCTCTCTCTCTCTTTATCATTCACCTCCACCTTTCTATAATTCACCTCCTCTCTCTCACACACACTTTATCATTCACCTGCTCCTCTCTCTCTCACTCTTTGTTCACCTCTCTATCGTTCACCTCCTCTCTCTCACTCTATCTTTCACCTCCTCCTCTCATTCTACTGTATCATTTACCTCATCTCTCTCTCCCTCTCTATCCCTCTGACTCTATTGTGTTCACCCCCTCTTCCTGCCCCTGTCTTCAGACACCTTCTCACTTCATTCACCTCTCGTCTCTAATATTCCCTTTATCATTTTCCTTTCCTCGAGTGTCATCTCTTTCCCTCGCTCCCTCACTCTTTTATCCCCCCTTTAATCTATACACTCTTGCCCTCTTTCTATCTCTCCTTTTGGCTCATTAATTCTTTTGCCTCTATGTCATTTTCTCTCCATCTCGGCTGCACTGCTAGTCTTTTTCCCATTTCCTCAGCTCCACCCCTT
>NC_085005.1:15227175-15239675 GCF_963854185.1 Sardina pilchardus | reverse complement strand
TGATGAATTTTGCATGGGGACAAATAGGCCCCCGCAGCTTTTAGCCGAGCTGCCCGTCACATAAATCACCCGGTTTATGGCAGCCTGGGTTTGCAGGCAGAATGACACAACCATACACAACACAATGCATTTCCTTTTCCCCTCAGATGTCCTTTCATGTTTTTACATTGGGCCTGGGTTTATTTCTTTCATTTTTGTCCTGTTTTTTTTATTTATTTTTTCGTCTGTTTTTGTTTTCGACTGTTTAAGAGTAGTCGATAGGAGATGGGGAATAAAGAATAACTATTGTCACTCAGCAGGGTGCGTCGCGATGCTGTCAGAAAGGTTCGGTGAAGCACGGGTGTGTTAACTATGCCAGTCCTCAAATGAACGTCTAACTTCTGAGTTTCATCATATTCCACCAACATTTTTGATGAATTGTTATTATACATGCCACATCTTTTTGATCATATTCTGGCGAGTTTCAGAGATTTAAAATCATGATATAATATTAGGTTTGTTTAAATGTGCATGTTAGAGTAAAATGAATGTTAGAATCTTGTCAAGGTTGTCATAAAGATGAATAGGCATTAGTTGCTTGATGGATAGTTAAGATTCTAACATGCAACTAATGCCTATTCATCTTTATGACAACCTTGACAAGTCCTTTAAAATAGTGATTGTCCATAAATATTATGTATTTATGTATGAAATCTTTACTTATGCTTGTCAAGGATGGACATTTCACGTGTGCATAGTTTGACAATAACAGTTTTAACTAGGATTTTCTTACAAAACAGCAACTTTTTGATAAGCATACCGCATGTTCCTTGTTATGTTGGTGGCTCAAGAGGGCTCTTTCCACTTAACCTTGACCTTGAGTCAGTTTTCTTTAAGCCAGGCAGACACTGCAATTTTTTAAAATACACTCCCACTACATGTTTAAATTGGACGTGTTTGTTGTGTTTGCCGATCGACTTCTCACATTGCAAGACAAACGTCAAAAACTGTTACATACAGTACCAGAAATCCAGTCATATCAGACCACAGCTGTAACGTTGATTGTGACGTCTTCCAATCAGACATCCTGCCTGCTCCAACTACATAACAGATCAGGAATTCAACTCAATTAATTATGTTCGTCGGATTCAACTGATTCGGGGCTAAAACTTATCAAAATCACACGGTATCTGCTTGGCATTAGAAAGCAGCGAGTTCTAAGTCTGGTCTTGTTTCTGGACTGTGCTATACAGTGCTGTTCCAAGGCTCGCCTTCATTCCGATTCCAATCAGGATTTCCGTTCCATTCCAATTCCAAAGAGGCCTCCACTGCAGTCCGACTCTACTGGAGCTTAGCTTCAAATTCATTTGAATTCTATTGAAGCATGGCTACCATTTGGCTGCAAACTAAAAGGAATGTTGCTTGCTGTCTTTGAAAAAACTGAAATAATCTGTCTGTTGGTTGGAAATGTGTGAGAAGTTGTCATCTGCATGTCAACTGGAAGCTGGGAAAAGGTGACTAATAACTTCACCTAAACTTTTCAAAAGTATTCTTTCTGTTTGTATATTTGACTTGTCAGAATAGCTGTTGTTTCCAAGGTTCACCTGTCAGGTCTCGCTCTCTTGTTTCTGACACACACGTACGCACACGCACACACACACGCACACACACACACACAGACACACACACACACACACACACACACACACACACACACACACACACACACACACACACACACACACACACACACACACACACACACACACACACACACACACACACAGAGATTCAGACCCCATAGCCTCACAGCCATGTACATAGGGGCATGACAAACCCACAAACACCCAAATTGGATTTTTCATTGCTCTCCTCCCTCTCCCCTCCCCCTCATTTCTCTATGGATGGTCAGGGTGGAGGGATAATAGGACAACACAAAGCAGAGAGGAGGGAAAAGGCAGAGTGAAGCGATGGGAGAGGCTGACAGGTGGGGCGGCTGGTCCCTTCACAGAACTACTGACCCATGGGACACATTCACCCTCTACCACTCGCCCCTTTTTTTAAAATTTATTTTTCTTTTCCCCCTCTCTTTTTCTCTCTTTCTCTTATTCTCTACCATCTTTCTTTATTTCTCTCTCTCTCTCTCTCTCTTCCACCACCTATCTCTCTCTCTCTCTCCCTCACTCTCTCACACGCTCCCATTCTCTCACTCCCCCATTCTCTCTCTCACTCTTTCGCTTTGTCTCTGTCATTCTCTCTTTCTATCCACCCCATTAGTCCTCCGGTGATCCCTCGTTACCTGCGGAGGGAGGGTATGGAAGCGGTGGAGGGGTAAAGGTGTGTATGCATGAGAGTGTGTGTGTGTGTGTGTGTGTGTGTGTGTGTGTGTGTGTGTGTGTGTGTGTGTGTGTGTGTGTGTGTGTGTGTGTGTGTGTGTGTGTGTGTGTGTGTGTGTGTGTGCGTGCGTGGGTGTGTGTGTGAGTTGGGGTGGGGTGGGGGGTACGTCTGATGGGAGACAAAATAGGGTTGGGGCTTAGGGACCCCCCTCCACTCAGACACACCCACACACACCCACACACACACACCCACACACACACACACACAGCCCCCAACCCCCTCTCACATAACAACCAGACAGGTCCAGGAGGCAGAACGTAAGGTGGGGAGAAGGTTCCGGATGAGTGGGTCAGTGATGGGAGAGCAGTGGCTGATACACATAACACGCACGCACGCACACACACACACACACACACACACACACACACACACACACACACACACACACACACACACACACACACACACACACACACACACACACACACACACACACAAACACAAACACACATTCACAAACCTGCATGCACCTGCAGACAGAAATATATGCACATTAACATATATCCACACACAATAAATGATAAGCACACACACACACACACACACACACACACACACACAAATGGAAACATTCTCTATATATATTCTATATTTCCCCTTAATAAATGCACTATAGTGATTGCAACTGAAAGTGCTACTCTCCCTGTGGTTTATGCAGGAAAGACATCTCGTCACCCTGTTAACCCCATTCAATTGACTGCAATCTGATTTTCTATATTAATGCTGCATCCATGCTCTTATTTTCAAAGGCTATTCAATCTCAGTTGGACGTTCTCCAGCATTAAGTAAAATAAATTCCCTCTGTAGCGCTATACATTTTTAATATGGAATATCACTTTAGTACTCATTTTCTTTGTGGCCATTATAACTAGAGCTGAGACGACTTTATTCATAGCCTTGTGTGCCCAAAATATAACATCAGGCCTCTTATAAGAGTCATTTGGGCAATAAATACTTGACTCAACAAGGCTTAGTGAGGTTTGGAGCCAAAGTGTTCTGAAAGGCCAGCTCACCATCATGGTGAGACAACTCAGGCACAGCACGCTGCCTCAAATACAGTGAACAAATCAACCGCAAAACACATTAAAGAGGTTACTGAATACCACCGCCACTCCTTCCCAGTCCATTTGCCACTTCTTGACTCTTTAATTCTATTTTGCTAATTCACCCATAAATAATGCTTGACTCTGAGTGCTGACAATAGGCATGTTTGGCTCGGTAACTGTCCATGGTCCTGGGATTCCTCTCGAGTAGATCTGAGTATAAGCCATGGCTGACAGTGCGGACACTTAGTGGTTTGAGTTTGCCTGGTGAGTGTACAACCTAGTAAACAGGTAAAGAGGACACATACCTTTTTCTGTTGGCGCAATTACCCAGTTTAACACTGTTAGCCTAGCTTTCACTTGAAGTGGGTTAGACCAGTCAGCCTATGGCTGGCCTATCCAGTGGTTTAGTGTTCTAGAACATTCCACATACTAGAGGTAAATCTCAAAGCTTACAATCTACTCCTAGTACTAGTACTATAAATTAAGTATAACTTACTTGGAAAGACTTAATGGAACAGAGAAACAGCCTACAGTATGTGTACAGCAAAATCATAACCATTCATTCATTTAATACATTGTATCTATCTCTATAAGGGCTGCTGCGTCTTTGTGTCAAGGGTACTAGTGTGTGTGTGTGTGTGTGTGTGTGTGTGTGTGTGTGTGTATGTGTGTGTGTACCATAGGAGTAATTGACTACAATGCTGATGATAGCAGGTTTAGACAAGATTACAGCGCACTAATGGAATGTGTAAGTAAATGATCTGCATATACTGAAGTTTTCTCTCTCTCCTCTGTTACATTCATATGGAGCACTCCTCTCCATTGGGCATTGTTTAAATGTATGTGTGTGTGTGTGGTGTGCGTGCACATGCTGTGTGTGTGTGTGTGTGGGTGTGTGTGTGTGTGTGTGTGTGTGTGTGTGTCCGAGTGTGTGCGTGTGTGTGGGTGTGTGTGCACATGCTGTGTGTACTGTATGTGTGTGCATCCACATGCCGCATGTTTGTGTGTGTGTGTGTGTACGTGCGTGTGGTGTGTTTGTTCTTATTGTTTATTTGTGTGTGTTAGTGAGCATGTGTGTATGTGCGTAAAATGGGCACAGCTCTCCTGATCATACATTCTTGGCAGTGGAAATCTAAAGTTCAAGGGAACTGCCTAGCTGAGCCAAGTATGTGCTGGATGCCTTTGAAAATGCAGATGACTAAGCTTCCTCACTGCTGGCTTGCTGCAGGCCAGAGCGATCTCACATCCTGTCCTCTAGACATCATTTCCTGTCTGGGCCAGGGGTTTGGGGGGTATGTGTGTGTGTGTGTGTGTGTGTGTGTGTGTGTGTGTGTGTGTGTGTGTGTGTGTGTGTGTGTGTGTGTGTGTGCACACTTCGTTATTGAGCTTTGAGTGGTATTGAGCTGGATGCCTTTAAATTATTTAACACACACACACACTCACATTTAGACACGCATGCATTTGACCTATATCTTTCCCCATTAATTTACTTTGTTGTGGTTTAGGCAAACAGAATAGCAAATTTTTCCCTTTTTAAAAAAATCATCCCTGAGCAATTTGTGTGATTTTTAAAGATATTTTTTATTGCAAAAATTGCGAGTACATTTTTTAATGTATAACAATTGTCATCCGCATTGAAGAGAAGGCTGCATGTGGTGAAATAAAGAGCAGTTTGTTTTTTGTTACAATTAAATGTATTGAATGTATTTTACATTCAAATAACATTCACTGGAGTCAAATTCCTTGTTTGTTTACGCAAACCTGGCCAATAAAGCTGATTCTGATTCTGAAGACTTTGATCTTTCCATTTGGTTAATTTCTACTTTTGGTCCAGCACCTTAGACTTAACCTGTAATACTCCAACTACTGATTATTCGACCAAGGAGTCACACGCCTAAACAATGACTGGCCTCTCCTCAAACTTAAATGTGGGAATCCTAGAACTTCCACAGTACTGCACTCTTAAAACGAATGTGTTGGAAACAACGCAGACTGTGTTGTTCCTATCTGGACACAGATATGTGTTGTTTTCAACACATTCATTTTAAGAGTGTGTGCACTCCTCACAGCACACACACAACACACACACACACACACACACACACACACACACACACACACACACACACACACACACACACACACACACACACACACACACACACACACTGTGTGAGTGTCTGCTCGTAACACTGCAGTTTTCCCAGGGTGGCTGTCATTCCAGCACAAGTCCCTGCACAAATGACATTATCCTCTTCTGTAGATGGACCCTGTCTTCCTTGAAACCGCCCCCAGAGGAATCCCCATTCACGCCAGGCTCTCTCACCAGCCCCGCCATCAGGGCCAGACAGAGGAGGGTGATTAAGGATCCCTCTGTATTTAATTATGGCCCAAATGACCCAGCAGGTTTTTCCAACTCTTCCCAAAACAGCCCCCCCTCTCTCTCTCTCTGTCTGTCTCTCTCTCTCTGTCTGTCTCTCTCAGTCTCCCTCTCTTTCTCTCTCTTTCTGTCGCTCTTTCTCTCTCTCATTCTGTCTCTCTCTCCCTTTCTCTCTCTCTCTCTCTGGCTCTCTCTGGCTCTCTCAGGCTCACTGGCCTCAGCGGCACAGATGGCGTCTGTATTTGGACGACATTTGGCGCTGATTCTGTTCAGTACCATTGAATTCAATTGTTTTTTTTTTTATTTTATTTAAATGGATATATGGCGCCATCAGCAACAGACATTGGACACTAAAGCAGAAGCGGAGTGCTAATGGAGAGAATTCCCGGTCTGTCACGTCAGTAACGTTTTGAGGCTGGGCAAATGACTGTGAGCTTAAAAAGGGCATGATATCGTTGTTTGTATTAGACCTACTGTACCATAGCAACCTCTCACTCTCGCTCCCTGTGGCCCTTCCCCACAGCCCTGGTAATACCATGGTAACAGTACCTGACATGCAGGTACGAGACGTCTACCAACTACTGCAGATTTAAGATGAGCCGCCAAAACACGTTTTAAAGCAACTTTTTCATAGTCATAAAATCGCTTAGAAATCGTTGTTTTACTTGACTGACCAGTTTTATCGAAAACAGTAATATTTCATCCCGCCCCCAGTGTCCCTATCTGCTATTGCAACCTTGCAGTTTGTTCAGGAGACGATCGCTCCCTGTTTACATCTGGAAGGCTGAGACGCGTAAGGAACAAGAAGAACCACGCTTGTAATTCATATATTTATATATAGCCTATATATGTATAAATATACACACTAAAGCTGTCGGGGAAGCTTTGCAGAGAAATATGCAAGCATAAAACGAGCGAAAATGAAAAACGAAACCGAAACTTAAGATGAAATCGCCAATCCTGCATAGTTTCTCTTTAAGTAGTCCCGGAATTCCCCCCCGAAATAGGAATCGGGGCCACGTTGGGTCACACTACCATCATCACCCCACAGACCACCATCAGGAGGCGTCTGCCAGTAATATTAAGTGCCCCAACCCGCCCCTGACATCTGTTAGTGATACTTAAGTGCCCCTCTCTGCCTCTGCCCTAAAGTCATTGAAGTATCATTGAAGTGCGACTGGTAAGCCATTACCAAAGTTCAGTGTGCATGACCTAAGCTGTCATCAGAGCAAGACGCCCGACATCTGTGGCTCACTCCAGTGCTCTCACTGGTAGCTATCAGGAGCATCTGCATTTGGATGACATGTGGCCCTGATTTGGCCCAGCTCTGACCCTGGTTCAATTTGATTCAGTTCAATTAATCAGTATTGCATCCCCATACGGCTGTTATTCCTGTGAGTATTGGATGTCGCCAGCAATTTCCTCAATATCAGATCCTCTGGACTCTGAGCTCAGATATGACCCAGTTCTAACGGACCAGAAGCAGAACTGGACCAGATCCTTTCCAAAGTCACAGCCACTCGGGGGCCTTTGATGATGTCCCATGATCCTTTGCTTTCTCCTAACAGTGCCCTCGTCCCAGTCTCTCGTCCTCTTTCTTTGGCATTTAATTTCTCTCTATCTCTAACTCTCTCTCTTTCTCGTGCGTTCTCTCTCTCTTCTTCGTTTCACTGTGTCTCTCTATTTCCTTATCTCCCTTTCATGTCTGCATCTATTTCATGTAAATCAGGCCCTTCCTGTCTGATGTGTGTGTTTATGCTGGAGGAGAACGAACAACAACCCTTGGCTAAAATGTACACTTGCCAAGATGCACACAAACATAAACACTACAAGGATAAAACAGACACACACACACACACACACACACACACACAGACACACACTCACACACACACACACTCACACTCACTCACTCAGACGGAGGGACAAAGCGAGAGAGACAGAACAGGAGTTTGAATATGTGAGATGAATAACTGAAACAGGAATCTGAGTGAATGTGGACTGCAGTAGATGACTTAATTGTGTCCTTTGGTTTATGCAGACACTGAGAAACCATACAAAAGGCCCCAGTGACTGAGACAAAGAAAACACATGCATTTCACCACACACATGTCACTGTTGCACTTCAAAAGTGTTCTGTTCAGGTCACACACACACACACACACACACACACACACTGACAAAAGAAGAACAAACAAACCCCAATACAAACAGACAGACACACCAGAGGATAATGGGAGGCAATGCCATGAGGACAGGATGAAGAGAGATGAAAAGAGGAGGGGAAAGAAAGAACAGAGGAGAGAGCCGCTGAAAAACAAACAGCCTGACCAGCTAAAGGTGCTTTGCTGGTTGACCAGCTTGCAGCTTGTTAACCAGCTTGTTCGACCACCCTATCATGGTTAACCAGATGTTTTTCCAGCTGGCTTTAGCTGGTCTTTGCTGGTGTAGCTGGTTGGGCCACCAGGTGGATATGCTAGTGTGATCATTTTCTCATGAGGGATTCCAGCTAGTGTAAGATGGTTATGCTGGTGACCAGCATAAATAACAGGATGCCAAAAAATAACAAGATGGCTAGCACTGAAGAAAATGCTGTGTGTATATGTGTGTTAGAGAGTGTGTGTGCGAGAGAGAGATGTTTGTTTGTGTTTGTGTAGATGTGTGTGTGTGTGTGAGAGAGAGAGAGAGATTTGTGTGTGTGTGTGTGTGTGTGGTCATCAATAGATCAGTAATAGGCCTTCCAACCTTGCTGCCACTCACAGCTCACAGAGGCGAGGCATGACTTCACCTGTATCGATCTTTCCCACTCAGCTGTGTGTATGTGAGAGAGAGTGTGTGTGTGTGTGTGTGTGTGTGAGAGAGGGAGAGAGAGAGAGAAAGAGTGTGTGTGTGTGTGTGTCTGTCCGCGCGCACGCACGTGTGTGTGTGTGTGTGTGTGCTACTACAGGAATGCACTCACAAATAAACACAGACACACATAAACACACACACACACACACACACACACACACACACACACACACACACCGAGACACAGAGGAGCCAGACACTAAAGCCTGCTGAGGAGAACCAGCATAAAAGCCACACTGAGAACACTGAGACCCTGGACCACTATGCTGCCAATTATTTCTTAAGCCCTCTAAGCCCTTTGTCATAAGACCGACATAAACACATTATACACATAATCACATTTGTCATATTCCGTCAGTAGCTAGGACAGTCAGTAGGACAGTCAGTCTCCAGTCAGTAATGGTCCACAACAGTAATTGGTAATTGTCACGACGGCGTGATCCGATGCTAGATTAGTAATATGACGTAGACAACTCTTGCTCTCTCTCTCTCTCTCTCTCTCTCTCTCTCTCTTTCTCTATGTCTCATAGCATTTTTGAAAAAATCCTGAGAGTTGTCAAATAAATAATGTATGACATAAATCACTGAGAGAACAAGCCCTTAGCAGGTTTATAACATTGTTATACATGACATAAATCCAATGATATGAAATTACATTACATTACAGCGTCTATGGCTGGATTCCCAATAGCTGCAACTGCTGCCTTTATGGTTGGGTGTGAGGAGACAACAACGAGAATGAAGATAGAATAAGCTCTTGGAAGATCATATCAAGTGTGATTGTCCGATGCAGCCTGTGTGTGTGTGTGTGTGTGTGTGTGTGTGTGTGTGTGTGTGCGTGTGTGTGTGTGTGTGTGTATGCGTGTGTGTGTGTGTGTGTGCACGTGCATATGTGTGTGTGTGTGTGTGTGTGTGTGTGTGTGTGTGTGTGTGTGTGTGTCTGTGTGTGTCGATCAAGTTGTGTTTAGGGTACTTGGATATGGATGCAGGTGAAGCAGAAAAAAGAAAGGACACAGTAAAGGAAGTGTATATGTATGTGTGAAAGAGTGTGTGTATGTGTGTGCGTGCGTGTTTCTGTATGAATGTGTGAGTGTGCGTGTGTATGTGTGGGTGAGTGTGTGTGCATGTGAGTGTGTGTGTTTGTGTGTGTGAGATTGTGTGTGTGTGCACGCCATGGATAATTAATCAAAATGTGATAAATGTGTGCAGATGTGCATGAATTAATAAATTGCTTCTCTCTTTCACCATATGTATGGTTGTGAATATGTGTGTTTGAAGTCATAAATCTTCTCCCTTTCTACCTCTCCGACTCTCATATCTTTCTTCCTTTCCTTCCTTCCTCACGTTCACTCACTCACTATTTTACTCATGTCTCCCAACCTTGAGGCTATTTCTTGCCTCCTTGTGTCTACACCACACCCAGCTACACACAGCCACACACACACACACACACAAAGCTCTTTATGCCTGTCTTATTTCCTCTCTCCCAGCTCTTGAAATACCCCAGTTCTCCTATAACTCTCCTGCTTTTATTAGGCTATGCTGAGAGCGATGATTTATGGGAAATGTAGTCCTTACTTAATGTGAGGGAATGGTTGCAAACAACAGAGCTGTGGCAAACAAAGGCCAGGAAAGGAGGCACAAGTGTCTGCTAAAATGTGTTCTTTTTTCTGTCTCTCTCTTTGTACCCTTTTCTCTCCCTCCCTCTCTTTCTCTCTCTCACTCATCCCCTCCCTCTCTCCTCATCTCTCTCTCCTGTCTCCTTCTCCCTTTGTGCCTCTCTCTCTCTTTTTCTCTCTCTCACTCAACCCCTCTCTCTCTTCCTCTCGTTTTCCCCTGTCTCCTTCTCCCTTTGTGCCCCCCCCCTCTCTCTCTCTGTCTCTCTCTCTGTCTCTCTCTCTGGCTGTAGTAAACACACATCAGTGCAGATGAGATGTAGTCTTCAATTCCCCCACTCCCTGGGTCTATCTACACCTTGTTCAGATCTCATTTGTTTTTGTGGTTTTGGACGCATTAATTATGCATCAGTTTTGGGGAGGGGTGTGTCTGTGTGTGTGTGTGTGTGTGTGTGTGTGTATGTGTGTGTGTGAGAGAGAGAGAGACAAAGAGAGTGTGTGTGTGTGACTGTGTGAGAGAGAAAGACAAGGAGAAAAAGTGTGTGGGTGTAGGTCGTTGCACTGTTGTGAGGAGATGTCTGAAGGTGTTTATATAATATAGATTAAATATTGTGAATTACTTATGCATGTCTGTGGTTTATCTGTATGTGTGTGTGTGTGTGTGTGTGTGTGTCTTATCGTCTCTATGTTTGAGTGTCACACTCTTGTGTGTTGTGTTTATGCTGTGCTTTCTCTCCCCCATGTGTGGTCGTTGATAACCCCATGACAGATGTTCCGAATCAGTCGCCTGACAATGATGAACTGAAGGACTCCCGGTTAACTAACCAATTAGAGCAAGTCTGGCTAATTGCTATGAATGGGGGACAGGTTTATGGCTTTGTTTTGGAGCTTCATTTCTCAGAGTCAAGGGGACCAGAACATACAGAGTGACCAAGGCAGAGAGGGGCACGCCAAAAAAAAGCATTCAGGTGTGTGGGCAGTAGCAGTCGTGGTAAGTCTCTCTTTGTATATTTATAGTATTTGTTTATTTGACATTGTTGATTATTATTGCTATTCTCCTTAATGTAGTCTTACCAACTTTTGAATTTGTTTACCGTTAAATTGAACTATTGTACTGTTGTTATTTGTATGCCGTTTTGGAGAAATGCGTCTGCCAAATCCCAAAACCATAACCATAATCATAACCATACGCCATGGTGACTCTGCATATTGTTCACAACGCACACAAGCTTTGCTGTGGGTGGCGGGTTTGGTCCGCACCCAGACATTGTGCGTAGCCTTTTCCTGTTTGGCTGAAGCGATGTCGGCTTCCAGCTGCCAGCATATGCGTCGACCTGCCCCGGAGATCTCATTCCTTTTCAGCGGAGCTGTCACATCGCTGCCCCCGGGTGATGGAGGTGGAGCGCAGTGGAGGACCGGCGGAGAAGGAAGGAGTGCTATGGAGCGGCGCGGTGCGGTGCGGTGCGGTGCGATGCTGGCTCAAGGACTGCTCGCTGGTTGGCTGTGCCGACGGTACGCTTGGCTAGGCTTGGCTTGGCCAAGGCAGAAGGTTGATGGAGCTTGCTTGCTTGCTTGCTTGCTGTTAGCTGGGATTGCTGCTGCTTACGCTGTGAGGAGGGTCTGGCGCTGCAGGTGGCTGGTGGTGGTATCGCTGACTGTTAGTAGTGTGCTTGCAGGATATTTTAATTAATGCAGTGTCATGAATATAGTGATATGAAGTGTGTGTTTTATGTGTAATTCACAAATGCTGTTTAACATTTAAAGCAACAGTAAAGCACTTTCCCTCTGTTGCACGCACGTTATTTGTTTATCCAGCAAATAACGATGTCCACAGACAACTTAGAGTATGTTGCATGATTTTGTGACCGTATGATGTATTGCGACATCGAAGCAAGTCAAATTTGTAATTTCTTATGTCTCATTTTATCAAACTACAGGTGTGCTTTCTGATCTGGTAAAGTTACATAGTGCGGCTATAGCCGCGAAGTGATTGCAGAAGTGCAGTTCACCCTGTTATGAGTTGATGAACCGCTGAAATGATTTTGGAAATATTATTTTACGAAAAAACTCTTTAGTGTTGCTTTAAATGACTGTGAGTCTATTGCCTCACTGACTGGTTCCACTGCCCACTATGTCTCTATGTTAAATTGGTTATACGTATTAGTGTCTGGTCACGGCCTAACTCCTTAATCCGGTGACATGAACGTCTGCCTGTGTGTGTGCTTGTGCGTG
>NC_085005.1:15199675-15224675 GCF_963854185.1 Sardina pilchardus | reverse complement strand
TGTGTGTGTGTGTGTGGATGAGGTTGTGTGTGTGTGTGGGGGGAAGTATATGTGTGAAAGAGAGAGAGAGAGAGAGATCAAATGTATCTGTGATGTAATGTGATGTGTGTGAGTGTGTGTGTGTGTGTGTGTGTGCGTGTGTGCGTGCGTGGGGGCGTGCTTGCGTGTGTGTGTGTGTGTGTGTGTGTGTGTGTGCCTCATTGCACAAATTCTGGGCCTTGAAACCTTGTCTTTCCCTCTACCTGTCCGTCAGGTTTTGTCAGGGTTATTGTTATCTCCCTCATATTCCACACTACCAGCATAATTTGCCATAATTTCACATAATCACGCACACTACATTATGGAGAGTATTACCATAAGCCATCGGCTAAGAGGCTCTAGATATGAGAGCCAGATTACTGATAAAAATAGTATGGCTCCAACTTCTGTATAGGACTGGTGCAGTTTTTTCATTCAGGGCAAGTCTTTCCCTCGTATTTCTTAGAAGGTATTGCAAGCCAACAGAAAGCTTGTTAGCTATTTGTAAGTGGTCTATCTACCTAGCAAGCCTTTTCAATGAAACGCTAATATATTAATATTGACCGGGGTTCATTTTCTGAACATTTTCATTTTCGAAATTTCCTGAAGCTTTCTTTTTCACTTTCCCTCTCTCTTTCTCTCTCTCTCTCTCTCTCTCTGTCTCTCTCTCTCTCTCTCTCTCTCTCTCTCTCTCACACACACACTACTTGTAGAGGTTAGACAAGGTGCTTGATTGCACTGCAACGCAGCAATAACAGGTCTTGTATTGTGCGTCGAACTTTAAGCAAATCTATTAGGGCTGAGCAAGCTGCATATACGGGGGAAAGTTGGACTCATTTAATTAATTTGGCTCCCAACACACGGGGTATAAATCACTCAGCCTGTTGGCCACTTACATGGGAATTCTCATTTGTCATTCCGCTTTATTTTATAATTAATCAGCGACCTGTGGGAATCACCGCTATTTAAGGGACCGAGAGCGCACACACACACACACACACACACACACACACACACACACACACACACACACACACGCACACACACACATACACAAACACACAAGCACAGATAGACAGACAGATGCAGATACACACACACACACACACGCAAAAACAAACACAAACACACACACACACACACACACTCACTCACTCGATCACTCACTCACTCACTCACTCACTCACTCACTCACACACACACACACACACACACACACACACACACACACACACACACACACACACACACAGATAATACACATGCATGCACGCACGCACGCACACACACACACACACACACACACACACACACACACACACACACACACACACACACACACACACACACACACACACACACACACAGAGAGAGAGAGATAAGTGCATGCACACAAAGCAACTGCTACAATTTTGTGCATTTTGTAAAGGCTAAATGCTCAATCATTTGTGATGGATTGATTTTGTCATCTTGCTGATTTCTAGACCTTGGCAATAGTGAGGTTGCTGTCTAATAGCTGAACAGAAACAATAGAGAATAGAGAGACAGAAACAGACAATAATGACTCAGAAACTTGTAGAGAGATAGAGTGGGAGAGGAGGAGAGATATCAGAAACAAAGTGACAGAGAGAGAGAAAGGGAAAGAGATGGAAAAATGCAGGGAGGAACAGAAGAAAAACATTGAATAGTAGAGAGGAGAAGATGAACTTATGGTAGCGTCTAAAAAAACAAATATTCTGGAATGCAGCAGGAGAAGTCTCAAAAGTGTGTGTGTGTGTGTGTGTGTGTGTGTGTGTGTGTGTGTGTGTGTGTGTGTGTGTGTGTGTGTGTGTGTGTGTGTGTGTGTGTGTGTGTGTGTCTCTCTCTCTCTTTCTGTGTGTGTGTGTGTGTGTGTGTGTGTTTGTACATGTGCTTGCTGATGTTTGGAAATATCTGACCTTGTCCTCTTCACAACTTTTCAAACATCACTGAATTATTCACTTTAGTGTTCATGCACGTGGGTACGCATGCACTCACAAACACTCATACACACATCCTCTCTCGCTCTTCTGTTCTTTCTCTCTCACACACATTCATTCACACACACACACACACACACACACACACACACACACACACACACACACACACACACACACACACACACACACACACACACACACACACACACACACACACACACACACACACACATACACACACACACACGGCATGGGGTCACAGTCATAAATCAGGGTTGTGTGTAGTGACAGAGGGGACTCAGTGTGGCTAAAGCATTTCTCATTCACTTACTGCTGATTTATGAGATGCACCCCATTTTTCTGCACTGACAAATGGGAACATCTCCTATCCTGTGTGTGTGTGTGTGTGTGTGTGTGTGTGTGTGTGTGTGTGTGTGTGTGTGTGTGTGTGTGTGTGTGTGTGTGTCTGTAAGTGTGTGTGAGAGAAATTGTGTGTGTGTGTGTTTGTGTGTTTGTGTGTGTGTGTGTGTGTGTGTATGTCTGACTGTGTGTTTGTGTGTGTGTAGGTATTTATTTCCTACAGAGTTATACAGAGGTACCTTTACATCTCATGAAACAAACACTCTGCAACTAGTTAGAAAAGCTTTGCGAATCACACTTCTTTAATAACATGCTAATAATGATCGCCAAAACATCCAAATACACAGAATTAATAGACAAAGTGGTGCAAAAAACTCCACGATGTAAAGCAGACTATACGATGGTTGTTTGTTCCCATTTGAAAGACCATTGTTATGGAACAGTGATTACTTTTTTTGACCGTTTCTACTTCATAGGTGTCTCGATACAGAATTAATATCCCCCTGCCAGCTAGCCAATTAGAAAATAGTATTTCTAGTCACTGGGGGATAAAACATCCATAACACATGCTATTAACAAAGCAGGCACCATACCTGAAGCTGTGTTGTGTTATATTGAGGCTTATTTCTTTGCTTTAACCTGTGAGAACATTAGAGGGTTATTGATGGAAGTGTCGTACACAAATGACTTGAGTGGGAACGGATGGCATCAGTGTGTAAGGAGATAGCAATTTGGCCCCCTGGAACCAGCTGAGTAGTCTGAGAGATGGAGCTGTGTGTGTGAGCTATTAGTGGGAGGGAAGACATCTGTTAGTCTGTTAATGGGGGCGAGAGAGAGAGAGAGAGAGAGAGAGAGAGGAGACAGAGAGAGAAAGAGAGAGCGGGAG
Organism: Sardina pilchardus; assembly: GCF_963854185.1. Taxonomy (NCBI): domain Eukaryota; kingdom Metazoa; phylum Chordata; class Actinopteri; order Clupeiformes; family Clupeidae; genus Sardina; species Sardina pilchardus. The sequence continues at coordinate 15,221,450 of NC_085005.1, read as the reverse complement.
ACAGGGAGAGAGAGAGAAAGAGAGGGGGAGAGAGAGAGACGGGGTGGAACGAGAGAGAGCGAGAGAGAGAGCGAGAGAGAGATTACCAAAATACAAATCTATGCCAAAAAACATCAAAGAGGGACAGAATCACAAGCAACATTTAAAAATGCTCGAAGAAGTTATTAAAATGATTATGGCATCTCCACTGATGAACTTGTATATCCCCGACAGTCCCCGACAGTCCCCGACAGTCAATCTGAACAAATTAAAAGTTATGAGTTTCCCAAAGCAACCAAGATCAAAGAACAAGACACCTTTCAGTCTAGGCAAAACCACCAAAGAGAACGATAAAATAACCGTAATTGGCTTACAAATCAATGCCTTGGGAAATTTTGGTCTTGCAGTGAATGCACTAAAAGAAAAAGCACAAAGAGCATTTTATGCAATAAAATACAATTAGCCAAATATACATTCTGAGTGAAAACCTGGTCGAAAATATTCCACATTGTCATTTATTAAAGTGAAATATGGAGTCTACTCTGTCAGCAAGACTCCACTAGATGGGACAAACATTCTGTGGAAGCCTTGCATGTTGAATTATGCAGAAATGTGTTACATACATGCAAAGACAAGCACCAAAAACATACTGTAGTAGACGCAAGGCGGAATTAGGGACATACTATAGCGAAAGGCATTGAGATAAAATATAGACATGGTTACCCAAAGTGCAAAGGTCATTGTACTGTAGTTGATGACAGAGGAGAATCAGAGGTGTACTTCCTTCACTTCCTTCATTTTGCACCAAAACTTTTTCCAACACTGAAGGAGAAGTGCATATATGAGAGGATGCCAACACACATTGGCATTGGCAGTTAGTTTTGCTTCCTCAATCCACAGCTTGAGAGAAAGCCTTCTCTAAGGTCAGTCCCCCAACATCCCAACACAGCCCTCCAACCCTGATCTGCTACCCTTACCCAACACAACCCTGATACCCTTACCCAACACAGCCCTCCAACCCTGGCCTGCTACCCTTACCCAACAACCCAACACAGCCCTCCAACCCTGGCCTGCTACCCTTACCCAACAACCCAACACAGCCCTCCAACCCTGGCCTGCTACCCTTACCCAACAACCCAACACAGCCCTCCAACCCTGGCCTGCTACCAACAACCCAACAACCCAACATAGCCCTCCAACCCTGGCCTGCTACCCTTACCCAACAACCCAACATAGCCCTCCAACCCTGATCTGCTACCCTTACCCAACAACCCAACACAGCCCTCCAACCCTGGCCTGCTACCAACAACCCAACACTCCCCAACCCTGATCAGCTACCCTTACCCAACAAGACAAAAAACACAAAACAACTCTCCAACCCTGAGCCTGCCCTTATCCATCACAACTCCCCAACCAAGCCATATAAACAATGGTTCATTTAAATGCTTAAATGTGACAAAAGTTATTTGTGGGTGAATTGGGATTGAATTTCAATCAAGTTGAATTTAATGGAATTGAGAGGAAGATGGAGATACAGTAAGAGGGAGAGAGCAAAGAGTAGCAGAAGGAAGGAGACAGGGTAGGAAGAGAGAGAGAGAGAGAGAGAGAGAGTGAGTGACAGAGAGAGAGAGAGAAAGAGAGAGGTAGAGTGACAGAGAGGGAGAGAGAGAGAGGGGGAGGGTAGGAGCTTCTGTGGTGTTGTGTTGTACTCTTCTGTGCAGTACAATGAAGAGATGAAGTCGTGTTGAAAGCAATACTGTCTGACATCTGTGGGAGGCTGCAGTTCCATTCATCTCCAAAGGCTCCCTGACAGAGCTACTTACCAAGCAGGCAAACAGTGAGGGGATATGTGGACACACAGACACACACACACACACACACCACCACCACCACCACCACCACACACTAACACACACACACACACACACACACACACACACACACACACACACACACACACACACACACACACACACACACACACACACACACACACACACACACACACACACACACACACACACACACACACACACTCCTTCTCTCTCTCTCTCTCTCTCTCTCCCTCTCACTTACTCTCTCACACACACACAAAGACACACATCCACTCACACGCACGCACACACACATAATTGGCCAGGTGTTTCCACAGAATGCACACACAAATAAAGACAACTCATAAGCTCCTTATTTCAAACTTTGTTCTCTCTATTGCATTGGGATTTGATAAACTGAACATTGCTTCAGATTCATCACAAAACTGCAAACAGGTGTGTGTGCATACGTGTGTGTGTGTGTGTGTGTGTGTGTGTGTGTGTGTGTGTGTGCGTGCGTGCGTGCGTGCGTGTGTGTGTATGTGCGCGCGTGCGTGCGTTTGTGTGTGCGTGTGTGTCCCTCTGGCTGCCTTTCACAGATAAATTGAACTTGCTGAGTCATGATAAAGAATGTCTTATTTCCTTCCCCTTAGTCTCCTCTTCCTCTCCCCTCCCTCTCTCTCCCTCTCTCTCTCTTCCTCTCCCCTCTCTGTCTCTCTTGCTCTCTCCATCTCTCTCTCCACCCCTCTCCTCTCTCTTTCAGCTTTCTTCTTTCTCTCTCTGCTCCGTGCCTTTGTCTTAGCCTGGCTCAGATATTTAGGCAGATTTGCCCAGAGCTCCTGACGGTATCACTGTACAATCTAAAAGATCCATTCTCCACCTTTTATCTTCACACTGTATCTTTTTTCGCCTCCCCTCTCTGTGTAAGGTGATCACAGACGTCACATGTCCGATAAGTAGGCTACATTTTTTTGCTCTCACTGCAAGCGCTCGACACGGAGAATCGGTTTAGACACTCAAGCCGCCTACGAACAGGAAGAGAGTGATGTAACGACGAGAGGCCATGCGATGCACAAGCGACAACATTAATCTGGATCTCTGAGGCCAGCCGACTACACATGGAGTGTGTGCTTGTGTGTGTTGACTTGACAGTTTGGGGCTGACCGTCTATATACAGTGGGTACGGGTTGAGAATGCACCTTGTCCCGCGGGACTCCCGAAGAGATCCCGCAGGCCGTCAAGCCGATTTTTTTCGAGGCTAAGGCAATGTACCCAAACAACCACCAGGTGGCAGAAAGTTTCATCCCGCATTTCAAAATGATGAAGACCGCATATCCGTCAATAGTCGACTCCTTAATCTCATTTAATCATTACAATGAAGGTGATGACTGGCGAAATTATTCAAACGACGTTTCAATTAACCATTGTTGAAATGAATGAAAATGGTTATAGAAAATCGCCTACAGCCTAACGCCGACACAGCTGATTCTTTGATTGATTCTAAGCTGTTTTGATGTAGGGGATGGGTAAACTGGCGCGCTACAAACATGTTACCAATCAAATGTAATATTAGTAGGACTAGCCTACTTAGATACTTTAGTCATAGGCAACGTTGCCATGTTAATTTGGGCTAGAAGTGCTTGCTTGTGGTGGCGCTCCTGTCCGCTGCTTCTCCCGAATTGTGTGGCAAATTTGTCAGCAATCAGCTTAAATGTCAAATCATATTTATTTCTCTTTGTCGCCATGGTATTGGGGGAAACGCGGAGAAACGAGACGGTCAGTCCTCGTATTTTTTCTTCGCGTTTCGTTATAAGAAATATATAGGTAATAGTTAGTCTTCTTCCGTATTGAACAGGACGGGACGCTCTTTGTTCCGTAGGCAATTTTAAGGAACTACTCAATGCACACACACTACAATGAAAAACACACAAAGAAATCGCTAAACATATAGCCTACAACCAAATGACACTTTAATGCAGCGTTTCTCAAACTATGGGCCGCGAAACGTGGAGACTGCTGCTGGTCTGCGCGACATGGAGTGAAATTAGGTCCGGTGATCTGATAATTTGCTGCGCATTTGACCAAGCAACCGCGGACCGACAGAAAAAGAAAGCAAACGTTGCTGCTATCGGGAGGAAATGCTTGCTAATTTTATGTGTTTAAACATAGAGCCATACAATTAGGTGTGTCTGTTATTATGATAATTTTCGAGCATAACTGCTTGTCCATAGCTCAGTGACAGGTGTTAATAGCCTTGCCATAAGCACTGCTGTGGAATGCAGGTGCTTCTTTTATTATGCGGTTAGAGCATAAGCGCTTACTCATATAGACTATAACTCAGGGACAGGTGCAAAACCACCAACTGGGATGGATCGAAGGGCAAGCAAGCACTGCCACACAACGTGAAGGCCTTTGTGTTGTCAACACTAAACAGAAAGTTTCCTACGATGGGGAGAAGTGGCCGCAAGGACTGCATCGATAAGATCAACGAATGCCTTCGCAAGCCCCGAAACCCCGGTGATACATTTTCTTTCCTTTAATTCAATAAAAAAATGTTTATCTGAAGAACTTTTCCGAGGTTGTCTTGTCTACCAAATCCTAAACTTAAATAGCGTAAATATTTTATCTTATGAAAAAACTCTTAGGGGGAACAGTTAGGTAGCCCTTCCTCCATATCGTAGTAGGCCTATAGGCAATTTATTAGAGGGGTCAAAAAAACTCATAAAGTAGGCTAGCCTGCTACTTTTTCCAGACTAAATGTGTCACTTTAGTGATTGGCTCTTTCAAATGCAAATGAGGTGGATGGGCTTTTGAATGGGCCTGCTGCAGGTGAGAGGACAAATCCTAAGAATTTGTTGTTTTTACAAAGTGCCATTATCATTGGCATATTCTCTTAAAACAATACATAAGTTTAGAGCGAACGTTTCAACTAGGCTATGTTTGCCATGGTAGACAAAAACACTCAAATAAAACAATAGCCTAAAAAATAACTGTAGTGCGTAATGGACACGGCTCTATATCCTAAATAATTTTCGAGGTTCGCCATTTGGTAAAAAGCCAGGTCTATATATATATATATATATAGAGAGAGAGAGAGAGAGAGAGAGAGAGAGAGAGAGAGAGAGAGAGAGAAGAGAGAGAAAGAGATGTTTTTTTTCTCATTGGAATACAGCAGGACAGGATGCCTTTTATCTATCAAACGCAAAAGCTGAGATTGTTGGAAGGACTATAGGCTACTCAACAAACTTGTTTTTCATTTCTGGGAGATCTCGTTATCGTTTTGGATTGTCGGATTTTATACTTATTGTATATATAGGATGAACAAAGTCCATGGATTTGCTATATTAAATCCAGTAGCCTAATAATTAGGTTATGTGCCACGTCCGATTTCGCAAGTGGTGTAGTAGGCCTAGGCTACATTTAAAAATCGACAGCCGTAGCCTATGTGAGATCCATTTCATGAAGAGCAATTGTCTTGTGCGATCATGCCCCCTCCCCCACACTCGTCTAACCAGTTCACTACATTACAGCCTGAGCACTGAGGACGACTGCCTCTCCCTCTTCTCTCTCGACAGACACCTGGCTGAGCCCGACACTATGTCAATGTAAAAATGTGCGTGAGTGTGCGCTGAACCACGCATTCACATAGGCTATTAACTTTTCTTTTCAGCAGACATCGCAAACATAAAAAAAATCGCAAAACAGAAAATCTTTCATTTTTTAATAAAACGACAAGTTGTCTCTTGATGAGTTCCGGAGATGTTCTTCGAGTGGGTTTCGAACCCCGATCGCTGGCGTACCTTGCACATGCTCCAACCAGTTGCGCCACAGCTCGATTGTTAACACCGTCACGCTTTATTCGCGCCATGGACTTGAAACGCCGATCAAAAGTTCTGACATGTTAAACTGACGTTAGTTATTAATTCACCACATGATAAAATGCTGTCATATAACTTGACGCCCAGCAGCCTATGGTAGTCTATGCCTATCTCTGAATCAACCGCGAGCTAGATAGGCCTACCGTGCACCCCCCCCACCTCCCAACAAAACCATACTTTTTTGAAAGGTCTGGGTGTGTAGAATATGAATCTGAATGTTAACATTGAAAATTTTGGGATGCACTACCTGTTTTAGCCCTGAGAATAGGGAAACCCTAAAAAACGATTATAAGCGATTCTAACACATCAAGATGGTCCTAGTCAATCAGAACAGCTTTTAAGTGACCTATTACACACTCAAACTTCACATATGAAGACTTAGGTCAAATGTCTACCATGCTGATTATTGGTAGGTGTCTTAAATGAACATAGGCAAAGCCTTATATTGATATAATGAGCCAATTTCAAGTAGAGGCCACAAAGTAGATACGACTACCATACACCCCCTACCCCCTTTTCTAACAAAATCATGCTTTTGTGAAAGGTTTGGATGTGTAAAATATGAATATGAATGTTAACATTGAACATTTTGGGTTGCACTACCTGTTTTAGCCCTATGAATAGGGAAACCCTAAAAACCGATTATAAGCGATTCTAACACATCAAGATGGTCCTAGTCAATCAGAACAGCTTTTAAGTGACCTATTACACACTCAAACTTCACATATGAAGACTTAGATCAAATATCTATCATGCTGCTTATTGATAGGTGTCTTAAATTAATATAGGCAAGCCTTATATTGATATAATGAGCCAATTTCAAGTATAGGCCACAAAGTAGATACGACTACCATACACCCCCTACCCCCTTTTCTAACAAAATCATGCTTTTGTGAAAGGTTTGGATGTGAAAAATATGAATATGAATGTTAACATTGAACATTTTGGGTTGCACTACCTGTTTTAGCCCTATGAATAGGGAAACCCTAAAAACCGATTATAAGCGATTCTAACACATCAAGATGGTCTTAGTCAATGAGAACAGCTTTTAGATGACCTGTTACAGACTCAAAGTTCACATATGAAGACTTAGGTCAAATATCTACCATGCTGCATATTGGTAGGTGTCTAAAATTAACATAGCTAAGGCCTTATATTGATATATGGAGCTTTCATAGGCCACAATCTACTGTAGATACGCCTACCTTACACCCCCAATCCCTCTGCTTTGGGGTTGGGGGTGTGTGGTAGGCACAAATGCACAATAACTTAATACAAGAGAACTACTGTATAAAGCATTCTCTCTCACACACACACACACACACACACACACACACACACACACACACACACACACACACACACACACACACAATGAACTACAACATGTAAACAGACACTGTAACTACACTGAACAAACTTATAAAAGTAACACTTTTGTGTTATGCCCCCATTTATTATGAGCTGAACTCAAAGAGCTAAGACTTTATACACAAAAGGCCTATTTCACTCAAATATTGTTCATAAATCTGTGCTAGTGAGCACTTGGGGCAGCCGTGGTGTACTGGTTAGCGCACCGGGCTTGTAACTGGAGGGTTGCCGGTTCGATCCCTGACCAGTCCACCATGGCTGAAGTGCCCTTGAGCAAGGCACCTAACCCCTCACTGCTCCCCGAGCGCCGCTGGTTGGGCAGGCAGCTCACTGCTCTGGGTTGTGTGATTCACCTCACTGTGTGTTCACTGTGTGCTGTGTGTTCACTAATTCAGTTAAATTGGGTTAAATGCAGAGAACTGAATTTCCCTCACGGGATCAAAAAAGTATATATTCTATTCTATTTTCTATTCTATTCTATTCTATTCTACTTCTCCTTTGCCAATATAATCCATCCACCTCATAGGTGTGGCCTATTAAGATGTCAGGTGTGCCTTAGGTTGGCAGGCTCACAATAAAAGACCACTCTAAAATGTGTAGTTCCATCACACAGCACAATACCACAGATGTTGCAAGCTTCAAGAGAGCCTATACAGTTGGCTGCTCCCTCTGACTGCAGGAATGCTCATTTCTCTACCATAAGCCGTCTCCAAAGGCATTTCAGAGAATTTGGTAGTACTGTATCCAACCAGCCTCACAACAACAGTAGACCATGTGTAACCACACCAGCCAAGGACCTCTACATCTAGCATCTTCACCTCCAAGATCATCTGAGACCCACCACCCGAACAGCTGCTGCAACAATCGGTTCTGCACAAAGTGTCAAGCCGTGTCAGGGAAGCTCATCTGCATGCTCGTCGTCCTTATTGGGGTCTCAACCTGACTGCAGTTTGTCATCGTAACTGACTGGAGTGGGCAAATGCTCACATTCGAAGGCGTCTGGCACTTTGGAGATGTGTTCTCTTCACAGATGAATCCCGGTTTTCACTGTACAGGACTGATGGCAGACAGCATGTATGGCTTTATGGGATGGGCAGACGTGTGTTATGGACAACGAACATAGGTGCATTTTATTGATGGCATCCATCCATAGCATCTCATCCACCACCATCACCTCATGTTGCAGCATGAATGATGATGCACAGCCCCATGTTGCAAGGATCTGTACACAATTCCTGGAAGCTGAAAACATCCCAGTTCTTGCATGGCCAGCATACTCACCAATCATGTCACCCCCATTGAGCATGTTTGGGATGCTCTGGGTCGGCATATACGACAGCATGCTCCAGGTCCTGCCAATATCCAGCAACTTTGCAAGAGGAGTTGAAGAGGAGTGGACCAACATTCCACAGGCCACTATCAACAACCTGATCAACTCTATGCGGAGGAATTATTGACATGCCTAGAACATCGGTGTCAAAAGGCAAAATCACTGTATGTGAAGACAATACAGTGAAACTGCATATTTTAGAGTGGCCTTTCATTGTAGCCAGGCTTAGGCACACATGTGCAATAATCATGCTGTCTAATCAACATCTTGATATGCCACACCTGTGAGGTGAATGGATTATATTGGCAAAGAAGAAGTGCTCACTAACACAGAGTTGTGAACAATATTTGAGAGAAATGTTGTGAAAGTGGTGTGTTTATCATTTTGTTCAGTGTAGTTATTGTGTGTCTGTATGCATGCTGTATTGCACATTTTTGTGTGTGCATGCTGTATAGTTCTTTTCCATGCTGTATGTACATAGTTCTTGTATAGTCATTGTGTGTGTATGTGCATGCTGGGTAGGAAATGAGCTCATGAAATCAACATAAGGGGCTGTATTAATACGACACGTCATGGTCACTTATTTAAAGTTTATTTAAATTTAGTAGGCTGTCCTGTCCACATTGGGAGTGTTTTCGTTATCAAATGGATAACGAATGGCACAACAAGGCATTCCTATGTTTCTTAATCAGTAGGCTAATGGGTGTGTTTTTCGGGCAAAACATCCTTTAAAGTTTAAACTAATGCAAGTGTCATCAGTCATTCCCTTTAAGAGCAAGCAGCGCAACTTAACAATCAGCGCCCGTATCATTGTTGATAATGCACTCTTAAAATAATAACAACTCGCCACTGATTTCTGACCAGGTTTCCCTTGGTCAGTAGTGCAATGCATTTTAGTTGATGTAAGATAATGATTCTTAGATAATGTGCCAGACCCGTTCTTAAGTCATTAATTCCCACACCCCTTGGAACATTGCTCAATAAAAGAGACGCGCATGGCGAAAAACTCTACGATAGGAATAAGCTTTGCGTTGTTATTACACGCTTTCTGCCAGGTTTTGCATCATGAAAATAGGGCCCAAGGCCTTAACTATATTAAATGTAGTCACTTACCAAGAAGCAGTATAGGGTGTTCTTTCACCTAAGTCATCATATGTGAAATTTGAGTGTGTAATGGATCATCTAAAAGCTCTGGTTGACTAGGACAACCTCTGTTAAAATCACTTAAAATATATTTCCCCCCCCCCTATTCAGAGGGTGAAAACAAATAGTGCAACCCAAAATGTTCAATGTTAACATTCAGATTCATCTTCTACAGACTGAAACTTTTCTAAAAAGCAGAATTTTATTAGGAGAGGGGGTTGGGGGTGTATGTTAGGCAGAGGTGGGACAAAGTCATTGTTTGGCAAGTCACAAGTCAGTCTCAATTCATTGCCCTCAAGTCCCGAGTCAAGTCCCGAGTCAAGACAGGCAAGTCCCGAGTCAAGTCCAAGTCAAAGGCCAACAAGTCTCAAGTCAAGTCCCAAGTCCTACGTTTTGAATTTCGAGTCCTTTCGAGTCTTTTTTAAAATTGAGTGAAACAGGTAGTGACCGTTTATTACATTACAAAAATGTAGGCAAAACCGTTACATATTTTGTTAACAATTTATAGCATTTTAGGATCTGCATAATTACTTAGCCTATAACTAAAAATATTCAGTAATTTGAATACTTCATATTGATTACACTTGTCTTTAATGATATTGCAGGGGTGGTGTGTAGGTCTAATTGAGTGCCTGTCATTCGGTTTTAGCAAAATAGTCACGCATAGTTCAAGGATATAGTTTTCATTAAATAAAATGAATGTTAAAAAAACTAACAAGGTAAAGGAAATATTTCTGGTGTCATAGAAAATATCTTGCAATGTTAACTTCTATGATTTAGGTAGGTTACCGTGGCATGGCATTGTGTTGTCCCGTTCTACCATTACATGACATGGAGTTTGATATGTATCCAATGAGTGACAACCAGTGCTCAAAACAAAACGTTAATGTAGGCTAGGCCATTCTCCTCCTGGGGGGTATTTCACAAAACCAAGATAGGGGATTTAGACAGGCTTACTGGGTTATCCTGGATGAACATAGCCTTGACTTGGTTTCACAGAAGAGATCACATATAAGTTACCATGGGAATTTATACTTGGAAGCTAGCCTGCTCCCGACCAGGCTAACAGCCAAGCTAAGTTAATTCTAATGGTAATTACATGATCTGATTGGTTCTGCTAGCTGTCATTCAAATCAGACCTCCATGCGATTTTTTCAAAGAGCTGTATTCCATTTATATTTGCTACTTGCATTTACTCGCTAAACATAGCAGAATGTCTGCCTAATACCATATGGATGTCATGTAAATTATGGTGGCCTGATTAATAACATACTCGTTGTTTGCTTCTTTTTTGACGGACGTTTGATGAATAGCCTTCTGTAGTTGATTGGAAGTGGAGTGGACATTTTTTCGAAGGTGTTTTCAACTAATTAGGCTTTTAAGACAAATTAAGATATATATAGTCATACTGTGTTCATCTTTGCGGTGGCAAAGCGCTTTCTTAATGACGTTGCGTGCCGAGACAAGGAAGCTCTCACACGTGGGTGCATACGTATATTTGCAAGTTGGTCTGCCACACCCACTCCCGATATGTAACACAAATACTCATGATTCCCATCCAAAAAAGTACAACTTTACCTCGTTGTTAGTCTATATCAAAAGCGGTTGTTCACTTTGTGTGCAAGACGCTATTTTTCGCGTCTTTTTTATTCCCACCGTGAGTTATTTGGGGGAGAAACGAGAACGCGCACACATACCGAATAACTTACACCTGGCTTGACCTAGCCGCCTCATCTCATCTGCGCTCAGCATTAGTGAAACGTATTTAGCATGTTTACTTTGACCAGGCTTGGTCAACCTCGTGTGTCGTCACTTATCTTGGATCTACTTACTCTGGTTTTGTGAAATAGGCCCCTGGTAACCAGTGGAATGGATTTAATGTGATGAAGGCTCGGATGAAGCTGGGAGGAATTTAACAAGTTCTACACACCGTGATTCGTTTCTTGTTGGTCTCCACGTAATTTTTGTAGGCAGACGAAATAATCGGTATCATTTTGCTAGCGCATTCACGTTCGTTGTCTGGCCCTGGACTAATAGCTTGTTCCGCGTGGTTGGCCGCTGTCGAATCAAAACAATCTAAGTGATTTGATTGGATCTTGTGCCGAATACGGGTCTCTGCCACACACGCACAGGCGCACACACACAGAGATAGATCAGTCCGTGTTAACATACTTTTGTCTTTTTATCTTTGTTTTTTTTTATGAGAAGTAGCAAGTCTTTACAAGTCAATAGGCGCAAGTCCAAGTGAAAGTCCGAGTCATTGATGTTCAAGTCCAAGTCGAGTTGCAAGTCTTTTTATATTTTGTCAAGTCGAGTCTAAAGTCATCAAATTCATGACTCGAGTCTGACTCGAGTCCAAGTCACATGACTCGAGTCCACACCTCTGATGTTAGGCGTATCTAGGTTGTGGCCTATACAATTACCTCCCTATATCAATATAAGGCCTTAGCTATGTTAATTTTAGACACCTACCAATAATCAGCATGGTAGATATTTGACCTAAGTCTTCATATGTGAAGTTTGAGTGTGTAATAGGTCACTTAAAAGCTGTTCTGATTGACTAGGACCATCTTGATGTGTTAGAATCGCTTATAATCGTTTTTTAGAGTTTCCCTATTCATAGGGCTAAAACAGGTAGTGCAACCCAAAATGTTCAATGTTAACATTCATATTCATATTTTACACATCCAAACCTTTCACAAAAGCATGATTTTGTTAGGAAAGGGGGTAGGCGGTGTATGGTAGTCATATCTACTTTGTGGCCTATACATGAAATTGGCTCATTATATCAATATAAGGCTTTACCTATGTTAATTTAAGACACCTACCAATAAGCAGCATGGTAGACATTTGACCTAAGTCTTCATATGTGAAGTTTGAGTGTGTAATAGGTCACTTAAAAGCTTTTCTGATTGACTAGGACCATCTGATGTGTTAGAATAGCTTATAATCGTTTTTTAGGATTTCCCTATTCTCAGGGCTAAAACAGGTAGTGCATCCCAAAATTTTCAATGTTAACATTCAGATTCATATTCTACACACCCAGACCTTTCAAAAAAGTATGGTTTTGTTGGGAGGTGGGGGGGGGGGGGTGCACGGTAGGCCTATCTAGCTCGCGGCCTTAATACGATACGTTGCTAGAAACTTATATTGCGGAGCTAGGCCTCCTAGTCGATGGTTACAATGAATCACCCTCACTGCCCTATCGCATATCTGACCATCCATTGTTACAATGTTACAAAATGTGCGATCTTCTCCATGCATGTAGCCTACGGTTATAAGTAAAGTGACAAGCATAGGCATGTATTAAAGAGATTTCTGTTAAATACATTTTATTTTCAGTCGTCAAAAGTGGTGGGGACAAAATCTGTGATAACAAGTGCTGGGTAGGCTACATCAAAGAGCCTACCCACCGCCCTCAAAGAGTCATTGTAGGAAATATGGTGTCAGATGAAAGGGTGTTAAATACAGGAGCACCACAAGGGACAATTTTATCACCATTGCTCTTTTCTATGTATACAAACGAGTTTGAGATTCACCACAAACATTTTAAACTACTAAAATATGCAGACGATATGGCCTTGGTTGCCCTACTACAGAAAGGAGATACTGACAGAGAACACCTATACTACAATTATGGGGTAACCCTACAAGACTGGTGTCAAACTAGTTTTTTAGAAATGAATGCCAGCAAGACAAAAGAACTCATTATCCAAAATGAGAGAGGGAGGATACAGCCAATAACGATCAAGGGACAGACAGTGGAAATGGTCGATAATTTCAAATATCTTGGCACACTTATCGATGAGAAACTTACTTTTAAGGAGAATACAGATTATATTTTTAAGAGGTGCTCTCAGCGACTCTATCTGCTTCGAAAGCTTAACAATTTTGGAGTGAATCAGAACATTCTGGAAACTGTATACAAAAGCTTAGTGGAAAGTGTCCTATCTTTTAATATGATTATGTGGTATGGTAATCTAAACACCCAAAGAAGAAATAAACTGCAGAGAATAGTGAGCATAGCCTCAAAAATTATAGGTAAGCCACAAAGACACTTAAGCAGTATTTACCAAGAGCGTATCAAAAAGAAAGCTGAAAAAGTCACAGCGGACCCCTCCCATCCACTACATAGTGAATTCAAACTACTACCTTCAGGGAGGCGTTTTAGAGTACCTACAGCAAATAGAAACATTTTTTAAAAATCCTTTGTCCCTAATGCTGTGAAGGTGCTAAATAGCAATTAAGGCACACATAAGGATAGAATTGGCAAACTTCTTAATTAGGCTACCATTTTTTACCTATTTATTTATTTATTTAGTACTTTTGTAAAGCCAACCAGTGAATGCTACTTTTTCATGAAATGTATTGACTGTGTTTGTCTGTCTTGCTGTCTTGGTTATGTACTGTTTGTAATGTCCTGTCTTTCATGTATCCCTGTATTGTATTGGTGAAACCGAAGGCAAATTTTCACAATCTGTGGACAATAAAGTTTTCGTATTCGTATTCGTATTCGTATTCGTATTCGTATGTAGGTACCCAGCGTCGCCGGTTAAAATGAACATGCCTCCCTTTTAAAATAGCCTATACACATTTCTAGTATTCCTAGCATGTAAATGTAGCCAAAATGTCCATCTTGTCCATCTCTTTCGTCTTCGCCTTGACATTGACAATAATAGACTATTCACGGAAATGCGGTCTTGTAACCGTAGCCTAATGAATTCATGAATTAATCTAAGGTTGCCTTTCGAGTAACCTATTTCAGGTTGAATTGAAGGCTATTTCCTTCTGATAGGCCTATAGGTTTCTAAAACCATTTTCATTCATTTCAACAATGGTTTATTGAAACGTCGTTTGATTAATTTCGCCAGTCATCACTTTCATTTTAATGATTAAATGAGATGGATATGCGGGGCATTTCTCTCCCTCTCCATTGATCAAAACGTTGCTCTGGCATCTCTGCTGGACTGACTGAGTTATAGGCTACGTCGAGTGAGAGAGCTGTGAGGTAGGCTGTAAACATTCGAAAACTCTGCAACAGCAATCTAACATGCCGAGCGTCATGTCTCTTTTCTCCGCTTGTCACCAGCGCGGTGTCCTCGGGTTTTTCCATGAGCCGAACCTTCATATTATTAGGGCGGTCTATGTTGCCCCCTTGCGGTTGCAGTTTTCCCGATGCTTCGGGAGTCCCGATGTGCGGGAAAGAAAGGAGCATTCTCAACCCGTACCATCTGTACAGTATGGAGTGTGTGCTTGTGTGTTGTGTGTTTACTTGACTTGACTTGGCTTGACAGGTGAGGACAAGGAGTTGTTTTCAGAACTTTGACATTCAGTATTTATTCAGGCCTTCTGGAATCACTGTGGGAATCATGTTACCATGGTACTGTATCCTTAATGACATTTTTAAAATTGGTCTTGGAAGACCAGAGGGAGAGAAAGATGTCCACGGACATCCAGTCTATTTATGCATATTTAATATGTTTATAAATGCATGGTTAATGTGTTATGATTCTAAATATTTTAAAACAATAGGAAAATTACGCCGTTAAATGCAATTCCATGTCATGAGCTGGCAATTCTACAGTATTATGGGCAGCATCCATTATGAATGCAAACTAATGTATTATACATCTGCTTGACTGCTTTTATCTCAAGTGCTATAGGTTACAGCACAGTGAAGTCATATGCTCTCTCTATGTATGTGCACTTTAGGAAAAATCAAAATTGAGGCTTTAGTAATGCACATGAAAGTGCAACACTAAACCTAGAAAGTAAACAAAAATGTGTACATGAATGAACAAGGCTTAACCATTCCTGGATCCATCTGGATTTACAGGGATTGCGTTTCAAAATTATACAAATCCCAATTTTGCAAATTCAGAAATATTAGTAAGACCAATATAACAATGTGTTGCATATAAGCGAATGTCCCTCGCTGCATTCTTTTTGTCTCCTATTCTTGATCAACTAGTTTTTTTGGTCTTGTTTTGATATCACCATAACATAAAACATATAGGAACACTTGCTTCTCCACATATTATATAGGCTGGCTCTGAATTATCCAGTGAATCGCTTCTGTTTATCTGTTCAGAGTATCCGATATCCACTTCAGAAACAACTCGCTGGCTGTAGCCTACGTATCCCCTTCGTACACACTCTGTGGAGGCGTCAGAAGTCCTGGAAAGTTCATGCCAGATCCGCAGCATTAGCCTCTGTTTCTGCGCTAATTACAGGTTGGGCTTCTTTGAGTTGAAAATGGCCCTTTCAGTTGAAGTGGCTTCCAGACAGCAGCTAGGGGAGGATTACGGGAGGAGTTGAACTGGAATAACATGAAAATAGCACCCGGAAATACACCCGCTTCACAGAACGACAGCCTAAACTAAGTGCTCAGACTGTCAGCCTGTCTAGCAGATGTTGGCATGTTAAGCGGAAAAACGTTAGCGGATAGCGCTGAAGTTGTTCCAGAGGGCACTTCCAGGCTCCTTAAAGAGTTGAGCTGTGTGCCGTGGCTTGCATCTCTGAGGTTAACACACGAGAGCGCTAATGGGAGACAGAGCCAACTTTATTTTGGAGGGTGTTTGGTTGTTCCTGCCAAGCGTGCGCTATAGGCATTATCATTGAGAGTCTTAGTGCTAACTGTGACACAATGCTAATGCTAGCCAGGGCTCATGGGGAGAGTGTGCAGAGGGGATCAATACTGCTCAGAATGCTGAGGAACGAGAGAGGGAGGGATGGAGAGAAGGAGGGAGGGAACGGTGGAGTGGAATGGTAATTGATTATGTGCTGTTCTTTTGAATGCCTGGCAGGCAAAGATGCTTGTCTATTGTATTTGTGCTGTTTTTGTCCTCTCTCTCTCCCCCTCTCTCTCTCTCCCTCTCTCTCCCCCTCTCTCTTCCCTTCTCTTTGCCTTAATCATCATCTGAGCTCCTGATTAATGTTAATTGTGTCGGAAAGTAGAGGGGAGGGGTGGGATGGGGTGATAGAGACAGTGAAAGAAAAGAATAAAGAAGGAGATAGAGAAACCGAGAGAATGACAAAGAGTTATGGGGAGAAGATTCTTCACCCTGATACAGCATAGCTGTATTTTAATCAAGTTTAAAATTATCAAGGGTTTCATCCACATAGATCTGAAAACAATATAACATTCTGAAAGACAGGAAGGATGTAAGTAAGTTTGTCTGTCTTCCATGTGTGTGTGTATGTGTGTGTGTGTGTGTGTGTGTGTGTTCAAGATAAATCTGAGCACATCTCCCATAACAGGAATAATTGGAAGAAACTATGATTGACACGTGAAAATTAGGAGGGTGTCTTTGTGTGTGTAAGTGTGTGTGTGTGTGTGTGTGTGTGTGTGTGTGAGAGAGAGAGAGTGAGAGTGAGAGAGAGATTGAATATGAGGGATTCACATGGGGCCTGGTACTTTGAGAAGCCCCACAAAGCCAGAACAAAATACGGTGAATTTCTTGTGGATGTTATTGTGTTTGCTGCCGTAAAGAGGCTCCCTTGAGCGCAATAGAGTGGAAGCACTAACAAACCACACACTGCGTACAGGTTTGTTTGTTTGTTTGTTTGTTGTTTTGGCAAATTTCTTGAATGTTTGAGTCTGTGTATGTGTATGTGTGTAGAAATAAACAAGTGTGTGTGTGTGTGTCTGTGATTGTGTTTGTGTATGTGCTAGTCTATCTATGCAATGGCTGACTGTATGTAAATGTGTGTGTTTGTGTCTAGGTTAACTTGCACAGGATGTGCACAGGATGTGTACCAAAACATAAACCATATTTCAGCCAAACACCAACAAGATGTTTAGGGGAGGGGTTGGGGGTTAGTGAGCACATACAGTATGGGTTGGGGGCAGTGAGAAAACTTGATTTGGTAGTATGCATTGGAAAGTAGTGTTTTGTTTGTTTACTTGGAACGTCAGCAGAAGTAACATCATTCAGGATCTCATAGTACACCTTTAATGGCCACCACAAGATAAACATGTTTAATCTAGTTCCTCCACCCGCAGTGTAAACTGATTGTCCACCATACTGCTGAATTTCTACTGCCATTCATGCTATCTTTAGCATGATGCACTGCAATAGCCATTATTAGCAAGCTATCAATATCTGCTTTCTAGGACCTGGCAGAGCAAGTACAGGTACAATTCATTCTCACACACAACACACACACACACACACACACACACACACACACACACACACACACACACACACACACACACACACACATATAGTGAGTATAAGTCACGCTGAGTGCCATTATGACTCAATGAAAAGGTATACTCTGATTTCTGTACCACCATCATGCAAATGTATACACATTAAGATACATTCACACACACACACACACACACACACACACACACACTGACAGATCTTACAGACATGCAAATCCACACATTCATTCACACACACACTCATAGTGAGTAATACTGTTATAATGAGACACTCACACACAAATACACGCAAATACACACACACGCACGCACGCACGCACACACAATCTCATTATGTTTTGTGCAAATTTAAGCAAGGACATAAATTCTCAGTTGATCTTTTCATTGAGTATTTACTAAAAACATTTGATGTCCCCCATTCTTTACCTTCAGCTTCTTCTCTCTATCTCTTTTTATTTAAGCTCCATCTATCCCCCCCCCCAACCTCCTCCCATGTGTTTGCAATCCCGCAGTAATGACTCTGAGAAACAGAAGCTTCCGCACAGCCTATATGATGACCCCCCCCCCGCCCCCCCCTCGGCTGTGTATGTATCCACCTCTTTCCTTAACCCGGAAATATGTATCGTTGCGATGGTTACGATACTGTTTTCAACTTCCGTTCATTCTGTTAACATGTGCGTTCTCCATAGCAAACTAGGTTATGCCTCAACTTAGATTTCTTTCGAAATGTTGACAATTCTACCCTCAGCATGTATATACTGCATCACATATAACCGATATAAAATAGAAAAGTTGACTTTTATATGCGTTATGATATGTTAAGCACCGTAAACCGTCACGTTAAAACAGATACAATGCAGCTTCGCCGGAAATAGAAAACCGTCTCGGTGTCATGGCGACCCCCATTGTTGGCTGCGGAATATCGTGGATACAGAGACTCAGGTTCAGAAATGAATTTGAGCAGCAAGGTGCAGACACTGGAAAATTGCCCATCTTGGCCATCTTTTTCGCCCCCGCTCATCACCACTTTCTGGCGGTAAGTGCAGCTGTATAGCGAGCAAATCTGCCATTTATGCCAAAGTGACTCAACAACAGAATCTGGTCTGCTCATTGCAACATCTACATCACACGCACGTACACCGTCATGTTGATTTATTTCTTTTATCCATGAATTCATTTAGCTTGAAATATGCATTAAATAAACAATTTCCATGTGCACAGAACCAAGGAGAACTAAGATATGAAGTATATTTTCAAAAAGGTTTACGGCAGATTAAGGCCTTGTCGAGTTGTCGCAGCTTGTGAAGTGCAACTCAGTGCATTGCAATGATGATGTATGTGCACATGCAGTGGTAGTATTAATGTTTCATATCTGCTTATGTGCTAGCATTGAACCAGAAAGCACTATCTATCCCCTACCATTATGTGTGTGTGTGTGTGTGTGTGTGTGTGTGTGTGCGTGCGTGCGTGCGTGCGTGCGTGCGTGCGTGCGTGTGTGTGTGTGTGTGTGTCTGTCTGTGTCTGTCTGTGTGTGTCTGTGTGTGTCTGTGTGTGTGAGTGTGTGTGCGTGTGTATGAGAGATAGACAGAGGGAGAGAGAGGGTATGTGTGTATGTGCGTTTATGTTTATGTATATAACAGTTTTACTCACTCACACAGACGTGTATAATAAAACCAACAAAGCTAAACACATACCGCATGCTACAGTAGCATGTAGTCATGCATTAAAGTCTTAGCACATGCATAATTAAACAAGACTTCTATGATAACAATTTATTGGAAAATTATAGCAGATTCGTCTGCCTGGGTCGATAAGCATCAATGTTTGAATCTTCTGCTGCAAACGGAGTCGGAATCATTGCTACGTTCAAGACAATAGCGCTGATGATCAAATTACTGGTTAATGCATTATGTTTTATCAATAGAAGTACAATCACTGTGCGGTTATGATGGGATGTAAGCATAGAAAATCAGCTGTAGCATCAGTTTAAACGAGAGGAAAAGAACAGTGTTTTATAACACTCAGAAACACTGAGATAAACAGAAAATGCTATAGAATAAAGGATAGAGTGGGAAATGGTCTGCACACTGAATACTGTATGAGCTTAAAAATATATTCTTCACTCTTAAAAGGCAACAGTGCGATCTCAATAGATCTTCATCAGGCCTGGCACCTGAGAAAATACACGTATGCATGTATGTAATTGAATGTATGCACATCCAAAATTCTAGATTATAGAATACTAATATCTAAACTGTACACGTACAACCACACACACACACACACATTGTCTGTCTGTCTCTATGTATTTGTGCGTGTGTGTGTGAATGTCCATGTGTGTATGTAGCTGTATATTTCACCTGCCTGTGTGTATTGTGAATGTATATAGATTCTACCCCACCTTCAGCATGCTCTCAGAAGCCAGTGAACACATCAATGCATGACACAGTCATGACACATGAACCTCAACGCTAAACCTAAAGGCTGGTGCCCACCGGATACATACACAGCGCGACGCGACAAGAAAAAAATGAGAACTTAACGGAGCAAAACCCACTAGAAACGTATGCCGCGCGGCAGCCGCAGAGGGTTAGAAAACTGTTCTAAAATCCTGCGCGTCAAGCCCACACCGCTGAACGCCATGTCCGGTGGGCGCCGGCCTTAACTCTAACTTTTAATAACAAAAAACGAATGGCACTTAATGACAGAAGTGTTATGTAATAAACGTTTATGACTAATGTATGACACGTTCATGGCAGTCAGGCCACTCTGATGTAGATACCTTCAAGTAAAGTGTAAGCGCATGATGTTGAAGCATCTTTCATCATTTGCAGCTACTGTACATGTCCTGCATACACGGCCGGCAGTTTCCTTGTTGTGGGCTGTGGGCATAGTTTACAAAACTCAAGGCTACTCGATGATGTCAGCTGGCACATTGTTACAACTACAATTAAGATATTATCTTAGACAATATATTTTGCACACCCCTCAGTGCAATTATTATTAACTAGACCACAAACATATGTGTGGGCACAGAGCCCTTTTAAAAACTTTATTATCAAACTTCATGACTGCAGACACACACACACACACACACACACACACACACACACAGATACCTCTGTTCTTTTCAGCATGCGCAGTGAGTGTTGCTACAGTAGACTTATTTCATATAAAGGGCATGTGAGTATAACTATGGGTCTGTCTCAAAACTCGGAGATAAAACGCAAAGGGAACTAACTACATAACCCCTGATTCAATTAAGATACCGTCTGGAGTTGCCTTAAAGGGGCGGCGATAGCACTTGCCTTTAATGCATAGATGTTTGACAGATTTTACTTTATATGTAATATCAGAGATACGGACGTGCTTATCTCCCTTTCACACTCACAAGAACTCGCAAGCCTTTGCATAAGGAATGCTGCTAAAGCAAGCAAGCAAGGCGAGGAAGCAAGCAAGCAAAGAATGTGTGTGTGTGTGTGTGTGTGTGTGTGTGTGTGTGTGTGTGTGTACTGTATGCTTGTATGTCTGTTTATGTTCGAGAGATTGAATAAGCTTATCTCTGTGTTGATACAGGCCCTCTGTTTGCCTTGAATTGCCCTGAATAAGATTCCTCAAACTAAAAGTTTTATCAAAAGACAGGAAATATTGCTCTCGGAGAAGATGAAAGTAAAACATCTCACCCCAGACCAGGACATATCACAATAAATCAAGATGAGGAGGGGAGGACAACACATTCTTTGTAGTATCCACCTCATTCCTTAACCCGGAAATATGTATCGTTGCGATGGTTACGATACTGTTTTCAACTTCCGTTCATTCTGTTAACATGTGCGTTCTCCGTAGCTAACTAGATTATGCCTCAACTTGGATTTCTTTCGAAATATTGACAATTCTGCCCTCAGCATGTATATACTACATCATATATAACCGATATAAAATAGAAACGTTTACTTTTATATGCGTATATGATATATAAGCACCGTAAACCGTCACGTTAAAACAGATACAATGCAGCTTCGCCGGAAATAGAAAACCGTCTCGGTGTCATGGCGACCCCCATTGTTGGGCTGCGGAATATCGT